>NC_141761.1:46705157-46858080 GCF_982258835.1 Parasteatoda tepidariorum | reverse complement strand
TATCGATTTAAATTCATTAAAGGTAAAAACAAAAAGAGATATTATCTTCTTAGAGAACCTTTTTACCATTTAAGAATACTTTTTTCTTGTTATGAGTGAAATTAAGAGAATTAATCCTTAAAAACTGAACAACTGTTACTTTTTTTCTCTATTCTTTATCTATAAAGCACTCCTGCAAACAGACCATTGTAGACCAGGGAGGTAAGACTCCGCAATTTTATTTTTTCCAATACATTGTGGTTGTTTTCTAGTTGGAAATATATAAAACATCATGATTAATCTAGCAAATAGATTTGGTCAAATTATTCTTATTCGTTCTGTATTTTATCTTTTGACAAAATCAGCAATTCTTTTTTTAAAAAAATTAACAGATACCGCAATTGTATTTACTTTGCGATATAGTTAAATTTCTAAGTTTATGCGAGATAGTGATATTCAACTGTTCTCTTACTTTTATCAAAGTGCATATTAGCTTCAACTTAAGATAAAATCAAGAGTGTACTTCTATTTTCAGTACATATGATATCTAGAAATGAACACTGTTGTTGATTTCAAATTTAGTATTTATTATTGCTACATTGTTATATAATGCTTATATTATGAACTGAATCTCTATGACTTCGTCTTAGTTTTTATTAATTATGAAATTAATTTTATTGAAGCCTAGGCACAATTTGATGACGATTTTAATAAAATTGATGGACACTATTAACTGGGTGTGCCAGTGACCGCAGAAGTGGAGGGGGGCTAACTTCCCCCACTCTCTCTGCATATATATATATATAAACACAAATAATAATAATAGAAAACTATTAATGGGAAAAAAACCAAAAGTCTTCCTCAGGACATATCTTTTTGATTTCTGAATAAAGAACAATTATCCTAAGATAAAAATTATTCTTTATAATGTGTCTAAATATATATATATATATATATATATATATATATATATATATATATATATTAGATGGATGGATGGATGGATGGATGGATGGATGGATGGATGGATGGATGGATGGATGGATGGATGGATGGATGGATGGATGGATGGATGGATGGATGGATGGATGGATGGATGGATGGATGGATGGATGGATGGATGGATGGATGGATGGATGGATGGATGGATGGATGGATGGATGGATGGATGGATGGATGGATGGATGGATGGATGGATGGATGGATGGATGGATGGATGGATGGATGGATGGATGGATGGATGGATGGATGGATGGATGGATGGATGGATGGATGGATGGATGGATGGATGGATGGATGGATGGATGGATGGATGGATGGATGGATGGATGGATGGATGGATGGATGGATGGATGGATGGATGGATGGATGGATGGATGGATGGATGGATGGATGGATGGATGGATGGATGGATGGATGGATGGATGGATGGATGGATGGATGGATGGATGGATGGATGGATGGATGGATGGATGGATGGATGGATGGATGGATGGATGGATGGATGGATGGATGGATGGATGGATGGATGGATGGATGGATGGATGGATGGATGGATGGATGGATGGATGGATGGATGGATGGATGGATGGATGGATGGATGGATGGATGGATGGATGGATGGATGGATGGATGGATGGATGGATGGATGGATGGATGGATGGATGGATGGATGGATGGATGGATGGATGGATGGATGGATGGATGGATGGATGGATGGATGGATGGATGGATGGATGGATGGATGGATGGATGGATGGATGGATGGATGGATGGATGGATGGATGGATGGATGGATGGATGGATGGATGGATGGATGGATGGATGGATGGATGGATGGATGGATGGATGGATGGATGGATGGATGGATGGATGGATGGATGGATGGATGGATGGATGGATGGATGGATGGATGGATGGATGGATGGATGGATGGATGGATGGATGGATGGATGGATGGATGGATGGATGGATGGATGGATGGATGGATGGATGGATGGATGGATGGATGGATGGATGGATGGATGGATGGATGGATGGATGGATGGATGGATGGATGGATGGATGGATGGATGGATGGATGGATGGATGGATGGATGGATGGATGGATGGATGGATGGATGGATGGATGGATGGATGGATGGATGGATGGATGGATGGATGGATGGATGGATGGATGGATGGATGGATGGATGGATGGATGGATGGATGGATGGATGGATGGATGGATGGATGGATGGATGGATGGATGGATGGATGGATGGATGGATGGATGGATGGATGGATGGATGGATGGATGGATGGATGGATGGATGGATGGATGGATGGATGGATGGATGGATGGATGGATGGATGGATGGATGGATGGATGGATGGATGGATGGATGGATGGATGGATGGATGGATGGATGGATGGATGGATGGATGGATGGATGGATGGATGGATGGATGGATGGATGGATGGATGGATGGATGGATGGATGGATGGATGGATGGATGGATGGATGGATGGATGGATGGATGGATGGATGGATGGATGGATGGATGGATGGATGGATGGATGGATGGATGGATGGATGGATGGATGGATGGATGGATGGATGGATGGATGGATGGATGGATGGATGGATGGATGGATGGATGGATGGATGGATGGATGGATGGATGGATGGATGGATGGATGGATGGATGGATGGATGGATGGATGGATGGATGGATGGATGGATGGATGGATGGATGGATGGATGGATGGATGGATGGATGGATGGATGGATGGATGGATGGATGGATGGATGGATGGATGGATGGATGGATGGATGGATGGATGGATGGATGGATGGATGGATGGATGGATGGATGGATGGATGGATGGATGGATGGATGGATGGATGGATGGATGGATGGATGGATGGATGGATGGATGGATGGATGGATGGATGGATGGATGGATGGATGGATGGATGGATGGATGGATGGATGGATGGATGGATGGATGGATGGATGGATGGATGGATGGATGGATGGATGGATGGATGGATGGATGGATGGATGGATGGATGGATGGATGGATGGATGGATGGATGGATGGATGGATGGATGGATGGATGGATGGATGGATGGATGGATGGATGGATGGATGGATGGATGGATGGATGGATGGATGGATGGATGGATGGATGGATGGATGGATGGATGGATGGATGGATGGATGGATGGATGGATGGATGGATGGATGGATGGATGGATGGATGGATGGATGGATGGATGGATGGATGGATGGATGGATGGATGGATGGATGGATGGATGGATGGATGGATGGATGGATGGATGGATGGATGGATGGATGGATGGATGGATGGATGGATGGATGGATGGATGGATGGATGGATGGATGGATGGATGGATGGATGGATGGATGGATGGATGGATGGATGGATGGATGGATGGATGGATGGATGGATGGATGGATGGATGGATGGATGGATGGATGGATGGATGGATGGATGGATGGATGGATGGATGGATGGATGGATGGATGGATGGATGGATGGATGGATGGATGGATGGATGGATGGATGGATGGATGGATGGATGGATGGATGGATGGATGGATAACACCCCTCTACTCTTGAAATTCTTTATTCTTTTATTCTGTTTCACCATTTTTTTGTATTCTGATCACTGTGACATACATTTGAAACGAAATTTTTTGGTAGCAGTTTACACCAAGGAAATGTTAAAGCTCGCTCTTTAAATATAGATGTATATATATATTAGAAATGAAACACAAAAAAATATATATTTTTCTTTTAATTGTAAATTTAATAACACAAATATTGAGAGAAAAATTGTAATCTTAGAAGAAGCTGAGTTCCTTCATTTATAAAATGTGAAAGCTAAAATCCTCTTTCCCTCCGCATTTCCTGGGGTGTGCTTTTTTTCAAAGTTAAAAACGTTTATCTGTAACAGTAACAAGTATACACCGGAAATCTCAATGAACGTGCGATTTTTTCTTTTTATCAAACAGACATTTTTCTAAAACGCATTGAAAAAAATGTCCTTCTCAGAACTAGTTTTGAAAAAGAGAATATGAGAAATATCTATAAAGATTCTATCATGAAGTCTAAAGTTCAAAACCTTATGTATTTGACGAAGCTAATAATAAACAGACTATATTTTATATTTTGGATTTGAAAATGACAACTATATACCTTCAACTAGTGCTTCGAGAGAACATTTTGCGATCGATCTAGAGACAATCTCTTTCCATCTCAAGAACTAAAATTGCTGAGCCATTCCCTTTCTTTATAGGATCCAAGATTGAAGATAAATAAGTAATATCTCTCGTAAAACGGAGAATGAGAAGGATAAAAATAAGCTACCAAGAAACACTTTAGCAGTTTGAGTGGTGGAATCAAAGCCAATTTTGAACAATTTTGCCGAAATGATCTACTCTGGAGAAGACAATAGCCCTAATGGAGGTACACGAAGAGTGCGGTAGAAATTCGAACAATGAGAAGAGAGACACGTTTATGGATATGATACCAAGAAGATTGCTATGATTCTTACTCTAAACAAAGATAAATTCTTGACGTAAAAAAAGGAAAGACGTTAAAGCATCAATACTTAAAACATGAAGGAGATTTCATCCGATTTCGCAAAATATTATATCATGTGCAGTAAACTCTCGATTATCCGCAGGTGGTTTATATACTTTTGATTCGAAGACAAACTCTGATGGATTCTAACTAAGATTTTGTTCATTGGAAATTTAGTCCCACCATATTTTGTCTAGATTCAGCCCAGTGATTCGACTCAGCTTAAGGATAATTTATCCGCACCAGAATCAGTTCAACCATATGGTATTTTGTGCTCGAAATTTAATTCAAACCAACCATATTTTGTCCACGTGAAATACTATTGTGTCCCATGATATTTGATTCAGCTCCGCATTAACTTGTCTAAACCAGATTCGATAGTTAACAGATTTTTAGGATATGAGATTAAAATGAATTATTATTTCAAAGATTGCTTATACGTTTTTCTTTATAAACAAAGATAAATTTTACACGTAAGAAAGCAAAGCATAAATATTTTAAAGATGAAAAAAAGTTACGTCCAGTTTCGACAAAATATTAAATCATCTCATATAAATATAATAATTAAAAATATTAATCATTAAAGTAAACTCTCGATTATCCGCAGGTGGTTTACATGCTTCTGATTCTGAAACAAACTCTAAAGTAGATAAAACTCTAACTATAGTTTGTCTACAGAAAAACTCCCTTCGCAACGAAGTCTAAAGTCGTCTGCTGCTATGGGAACAAGAAATAGCGCATTTCAAAGAGGGGAGGTTCTTTCTTCCCTGATTCTTTCTCCCCCGATCCGAACCAAAACCGGTCTTAAATAAGGACTCAACACCCCTACTTGAAACAGTTAAACCTTGTAACCATAGTCACCGTCACTATTCCAAACGTATGGTTGGGGGAGTTCTTTACATAGACAAGCTATAGACACATTGATCTTGGGAAATTTAGTCCCAAGATAATTTGTCCATGTGATAGTCCCACGAGAGCTCTTGTGAGATTCGATTTAGTTGCAACGTAATTTGTCCACAACAGATTCAATTCAAATATATAATATTTTGTATACTCTAGATTTGATTCAACCCAATGACAGGTGAAATTCGATTGTGCCCTACAATATTTTGTAAACGTGACATTGGATTCAACTTCACAATAATTTGTCTACATGAGATCCGATATTTAGCAGATTTTTAGGATATTCTGAATTATTATTTTATTGCAACTTTGTTTAAAGGATTCCAATATCTACTCCAAACCTCTGGTTAAAAAATGTGCTCGACTTATAAAATTTTATTTATTTATTTTTTAGTTCCCTATAATACATTGCTAGATAAATACATATAGAAAATGAAGTTCTTGAAAAAGAAATTTAATTTTATTTCTGACAACAAATATGAAATTGCGGACAATAAAAAATCACATTATTCCAGTTTTTTTTCTTCTTTTTTATCGAAGTATTTATTCTCATTTTTCAAAAACCTCGTGACATGAATTGATTCTTCTAAGGCAAAAGATGCCAAATAAAACTCCAAATGACTCTCTTAAAAAGTTTTAAACTGCATTTTTTTTTTTAAAGAAGCAATCCTAGTCACGTTTTGGAAAAAATAAAAGAGTTGACTGTCGTGATTCAAGAAGGGTGGCGTAACGTGAAAATATTTCACTTGCCCCCAACCCCCCATTCTTTCCCGTAACCGACAGCTTTTCTTCGACCATTCTTTAGCATTAGCGTTAACCACTTCACATTACACAAGTTATACTCATTAAACAAGTACAATTTTGTTCTGAAATGTCAGAAAATATTCACTGGGTGCCTGAAAAATAAACAACAATTTAAAAAATCAAAAAAAAAAAAAAAAAAAAAAAAAAAACGGCTCTACAATTTAACAATTTGAAAGGAGTACAATGTGGCATTAAATGTACGATTTACTCGATTTACTGCACTCCGCCAACTTTCAGAAATACTTATGAAATTCATCAACAAAAAGCTATAAAACATTGTTTTCTGATGCATGTAACGCCATGTTATTATAAATAATTGATATTTTAAAAACAAGTTTTTATAGTTTTTACTAGTTAGCACTGCCATCTGTTGACAAACTTTGAAACTAATTTTTCTTAACTTTTTCGAAAATAAAAACTCGTTTTTTTCGCAGCATGGCGATACATTTCAATCTCTTTCTGTTTTACGTTAATTAATATTTCGAATCGCAAGTTATCTGAGACACCTGACCTGTAATGGCGGTAGCAAAATGGATGTTCTTTTATAAATTTAAATGAACAATTGAACTATATTTTGGTTCTAGGGGTGTTTCACCGAACATACCACCTGTGGTCTTTACCCCCACCCCTACAGAATGAAAGGAACTCCTGAGGTAGGTATACTGACATCGAAAAGAAGTACAGGGGTTAACATAAGATTGATTTTTGGCATAACAATATGAAGTCAAAAATCTCGCCAGTGATATGTTTGTAAACTACACCTTCCCTCTTACACACGAATTAGCTGCGCATGCTCGACAAATCGAAACCAAAAATCGAAATACTATAGATCAGTTGTGACTAGTATTGACAGCACTGATCTAGTAACTAGTTTTACTCTATATCCACGCCCTCGAGTGAGCTGTGGTGCTTCTTTATTGTAATTTATTCCTTTTCTTATAAGTTGTAATGATTAATATTAATTCATAACATTCTGTCTCTTTGCAGAAAAATAGGAAATTCGCAAATTTTGTAACACATTTTTTATCTCGAATTTTTGAAAGATTTATAATTTGTAAACTTTAAAATTAAAAAAAAAAGAAACTAATATGTTCTTAAAATTTAATTCTTTATATCATTCTGAAACTCAAATACTTGAAATAAAAAAAAAAACACAATTTATGTACTTACAAAAAATAAATAAATTAAATTAAATAAATAAAATAAAGAACATTTTAGTGAGCAATCTGAGCTGCCCAAAACATTAAATTTCATGTAAAGCACAAGAAATTGGAAAATTATAATAATTGCTGATACAATATAGTCTCATTATTATGTGTTAGCGTTCAATTAGTTTGTAAAAAGCGTTTTTCTGGTTTTCATTTATGCTTAATGGAAATTCTAATTATTTTCATTCAAAAAGTCTTTCAAAGTGTGATTTTACTCCTCTATTTCAATTACAAGTTATTTTGATATCTGCGTTGTGTACAAGAAAGTGAAAAAAGTACAAAAATAAGAAGAGCATTTCACAACATTTACTAAGATGATAGACTATATATTCAGGATGATAAAAAAAATATTGATTATTAAAAAATAATTTCATTGCTATAATAAACATTGAGAAGAAATCCTATTATATATAGGTTATATATAGGTCATAATATATAGGTTACTACAATAGCTTTTATATTACTCTGATACTTAAACTGCAAGTTACTTTGATTTTTTGGTCGTGTTAAAAGTTAAAAATATAAGAAAAGTGTCTCACAACATTCACTAAGATGACAATTTGTCTGTCAGGGATGATTAAAAAAATTAATGGTTAAAAAAATAATTTCATTGCGATAAAGAACATTTAGCTAGAATCTTATTACCGTTCAGGAATCTAAAACACTTTTTTGTGGTTTTTCCTTGCATGTAACGCAAAATTTGATTATTTTTATTTAGTCTTAATTGAAATAAGTTATTCTTATAACTTTAATGATTATGATTGTACTCCAAGTAACTTATGAGTAATTTTGATTTCTGGGTTGAATTAAAAATAATGACGTTTTCTTATATTCACAAAGATGATAAACCATCTATCAAGGATGGGAAGAAAAAAAAACTTGATTATTTAAAAATAACTTCTTTTAGATAATGAATATTTGGCTGGAATGCCTATTACCTATAAAAACAATCTGAAAAACATTTTTGTAGTTTTCTTTAGCATGTTACGCAAAATTTGATAATTTAATTTTATTTAAAATAGGTTGTTTTTATAGCTTTCATAAGCATATAATTGTATTTCGATACTTAAATTGTAGCTTATTTTGTTTTACTGGTTGAGTTAAAAAGAAGAGCTTTTCGTTTATATTCAATAAATTGATACATTATCTGTTTCATAATTTTATAACCGTCGTCGAACAGCCGACCTAATTTTGTGTTTACTCCTACTGATGTTCAACTCCGTAAATTCAATTTTAAATCCAATCCAGAAGACAAGGATAGTCCTGGTTCAGGTATTGAAAGAAATTTGCCTTCGTGGAGGACTTCTTAATGGAACTAACCAGCATTAGCGTTACATGGAGAGGAAAACCACGAAAACCTCCCACGGTTAGCCTGACCTCAAGGAGATTCCTGATCTTCTGAGCCACAACGGCTAGGCCTAAATAATAATCAAAAATGGTTGCTGATAAAAAATTATTTCATTGAGATAAGGATGAACATTTAGTTGAAATCCTATTACCGCCAAGCAATCCGAAGAACAATTTCGCGGTTTTCCTTTGCGTGCAACGCAAAATTTGATTATTTTAATTTAAACTTAATCTTGGTTAAAATTAATTATTTTTATAACTTTTATAAACATTGTTTTACGCCGATATTTAAATTGTGCGTTACTTTGATTTTTGGGATGAATTTAAAATTACAAAAAAATATGAAGAACATCTCGTTATATTCACCGAAATAATTGGCTGTCTGTCAAAGACGCTAAAAAAATGATTTATTGCATAAAATTCATTACGATTACTGAGCATTTCGCAGGAACTCTTTAAGCGTCAAGCAATCTGAATGATATTTTCGTGGTTTCCCTTTACGTGTAACGCAAAATATGATTGTTTTCTTTTTAAAAAAAAAGACATTCACAAAGGCAGCAATGGTTAAATATTTACATAAATTATAAGTTATTTTATCTTTTTTCCTTGTTAAAACAAAGCAAAATGAAGAGCATTTATTGATTGTGGGCAATTCATTAGCAAGGTAGATAGTCTTACGCGGACTAAATTATCATTATTATTATTATTATTATTATTATTATTATATATATATATATATGTAAAATGATGCAGTCGGACCGAGCAGGAAAACAGACACAGGATTTAAATTAAATCAGAGAAACTTTTATTTGATCATTCTTAGTTGAGTGGGAGCGAAGAAGTGATGTTTACTCCATCAGCAAACAGTCTTTCTGGTAGGGAAAATCTTGCAAAAAATCCTAAAATGTCTCTATTTAGGGACAAGAGGGAAAACTCAGAAATTACAATTGGTTAATGAACTTGCTCGAGTGATTCCCACGGCTTAAAAGGGAAAAAAGATCTTTATTTAAATGTATGCATACTTTGGCTAAAAATAGATTTAGAAACAGGATGTGGCTTTTAAAAGTGTGAGAAAGTATTTCAAATAGAATAATTAATTAGTAATAAAGTAGGAGTTGTTTTATAGCAAAGAAACTAACATAAAAAGATTAATTGAAGCTTTTTATGTTACATCCCCCCTCGCCGAAATTTTTTTAACTATTATCAAAAATTCAAAAATTTATCTTTTTGCAAAACTTTCCCTATGATGACACAATTAAAATTAAAAAAAGTCAAATTGAACTTTTAACAAGATTTCAAAGTAATACGAATTATAAAAAATACATATAAGTACACAATATAAAAAACATTTCATGAAAGTCTCGAGGAAGAAAAAAAAATTGATGTAGCGCTACCATCAAAATGAAGTGTTAGATCTTCATTTTCAATAGTTTTTTGTGATTTAAGTTTTTTCAGTCCTTTTTGAAATCACAGTAAATAAAGTTATTACTCATACTAACACAATTAAAATAAACTTTCACTATAAGAAAATTTATAAAAACTTTCTTTAAAATGTAAATATTCAAAAACATGAAAATACAAGTGATATGAGATATACAAATACAAATTGACACTTTTTCCAAAAAAAATTTTCTTCAGGATTTGTACATCTTGAAAATAAAATGTATAAAAAAATTTTGACACAATGGTCTTTAATCTGAAATTTAGGATTTCAGTGTTGTTAGGGGAAAATTTTTGCTGGATTAGGGGCTGTATTCCCCAAATGGAGGAAAACAGTCCCTAGTCTCAACAATGATGTGCTGGAAGATCCTAGTTTCAATAGATGCTTAAGTTTAAACTTTTTTGGTTTTCACCACAGAGAGAAACTACCATCGCCCCATATCCTTTTAGATTGGGTAAACATTGAACTTGAAGAAAAAATTTGAAAGGTCGGATCTTCCAGAAAAAAGGGGACAGCATGTTCCATTGAACTATGCGTATTGTCGTCATATTCGGTGTTTTTTAATTTTATTTTCATGAAACAAAAAAAAATTGACACTGGTAAATTTGATGGTTATTTTACACTTTGAGGTTCAACTTTTATTGTCTCTATATACTATTTATTCTTAGCAAAAATATCTGAAAAATCTTCTAAAATTTCCTGAAGTTGGAAATTTTTTTCATCATCTTGAATTTGCATAATTCCGTCAACATGATTTTGACAATGTTGGCCACCATTATCACATTTAGTCTCAAGAACATTTGAAAATTCAAGATTATTTTCAGTTTTGCTATTTAAATCTTTATTTTTTATCCCATTTTTCTTATTTTTCCTTAAATTCACTTTGTTTACATTTTTATCTTTGTTTATTCTCACGTCCAAAATTTTATTTTCCATAACAAATTCTTCCTTTTGTTTATTTTTATTTGATTTAACATTTTTTCTTTTATTTTTACTTTCCTTATTTTTATTCTTAACTTTATTTTCTTTATTGGTATTTTTGTTGCAATCATTAACCTGGATTTCAGGAGAAATGTGTAAAGACAAGTTGCTTTTATAATCCGAAAAAGTGATCAGTTTTCTCTGATTTTGCATTACAACTTGTTTATCACAATCAATCACAAATTTAAACCCATTACATTCCTTTAAACCCAATATGGCATAAGGTAGATCAGTATTTAAAATATAAAATTCCACTGACCTAGCTATATTTCCAATTTTTAAATTTAAAGTACAAGTGTGGTTAAGTTGCAAGATACCTTTTGTTTGTTTTACATTAACAAAGTTCTTTCTTTCTGTTTGGACATTAAGTTTTTCAAAAAGTTTAGTTGGGATGATATTTAAAGTACTACCTGTATCAATATTTAACAGGATAGTTTTATTTGTCGTAATCGGGTATTTGTCACTTTTATAGTTGTCATATGTATTTTGTATGTATCCGGATACTATTAATTGTCAATTTCGTGGTTGGTCACTTTCTTGTTTATGCTGAGTTTGATTCTCAGCCATAAAAGAATTAGGTTTGTTTACACAATTTTGGCCCCAATGATAAGCATTGGTTATACCAAGCTTATCACAGTATTTACATGGCTTAGGAGGCAACTCCTGGGAAGCCTGGGCGAAATGACTAGTTTGTTGTTTATTTCTTTGAAACTTTTCATTTTGAATTCTAGGTCTAAATTGGGATTGTTGGTTATAACTTTGATTAGGCCGGGAAAAATTTTGATTTTGTCGAGGTTTATAATTTGGATTGCTTGAGTTGTTAAAGAATGGCCGCTTTGGTACCCAGCCTTGATATTGTGGTCTATACCCATTAAATTTAGACTCAGGTAATTTTTTAGTTTCAGTTTGGGGTAAGACCGTAGGTACATCGTGAATTATTTTCGAGACAATAGTGAGCCATTCAATTGGGGTTTTAGGTTCTTTTAAAACCAAAAGTGTTCTGATTTGGTGGGGCAAACCAATAGATAGACCCTCAATTATATGTTCATTACTTAAATTTATTTTTCGACCCAACTCTACCTTTTCGGTAAAATACGAATTTAGGTCTTTAGCTTGGCCCGAAAATTTTAAATTTTGAAAATCGTTAAAGCCAAATGGAGGTGAAAAATAATGCTCTCTAAAAATTTCAACTATTTCTTGATATGAATTACAATTAAGACAGTTATTAATATACAATTTTAAAGCTGAACCTTTAATGAATTTTTGAAAATTTCTAACTTTCCATTCGTCATTACATTTAGCATCTAGAGTTTGTTTTTCGAAATGTTTGAGCCAGGATGTGAATTGAACACCAATGTCCGGCTCAAAGACTAGTATGTCTGGTTTATCCTGTACACTTTGATCCATACTTAATTTTTGTAAATTATCACTCAATTCTTCTTCAGAATTATCTGTATTGCTTTTGGCATTTTCATCCATTTTAAATTTGTAATTTTTGCCACTCCGTAAGGGCATTCAAATAACCAAAATAAATTTTAACAATTAAATATAGCATTTAGAAGTAAATTAAATCTCATAGTTGCTTATTTATCGTTACCTTACGATAAAGCAAAATTTTAAAAAAAAATATTCAATTGATCATATATTACAACACATAATATAATCAAAACGAAACTAAATATCCTTTAACATTTTTATGCTAATAATATTAAATCAATTTAATAATAAAATATTCCTCGAAGAATAAGTAAATTTCAATAATTATAAGTTTTTGAAAATGCATAAATAAACAATCAAAATAAGAACAATGAATAAAAATTAATAATCATGAAAAATTCATAATCATGAAAATTAATAATCATCACAATGAAATATCAAGAATGAGAAAAAAAAAATTTCCGAATATAACCAAAATCTATTATTATTTTCGCTGTTCAAACACCACATATTTTGATAATCAAAAAATATTTGTAAATTATTATCAAAACGATCGAAGTAAACGGATCGGAGGCACTGATCGAAGTAAATTTTCATTATATGAATACCATTGAAGAATTTTCCATCGAGGATTATCACTAAACACTGGGAATCACTGCGCGAATCACTGTATTATCACTAAACTGTACACGCGAACAGAATCGTAGCCATTAAGATGAACTTCTGGAAATGTAGAATCGCTGTCACTTTGAAATAAGCAGGAACTCACAAATATGGAACAGATGGTCCTTAGAGGCATGGAATTCTCGAAAAGGGGTAAACGAAACATTTTTTTTATATATATATATATATATATATATATATATATATATATATATATATATATATATATATATATATATATATAACAAATATAACATATATAAATTTAACAAATTTGCGGTTGCATTGCTTATATTTTGTTTAAAAAAATGTGTCCTTAATGTACATTTTTAATTATAATGATTTGAAAACTAAATGTTTAATTATTCACATCCAGCAGGAAAATTAATTTACGAATTTTATCTATCTTTAATTAAAATTCTTAAAAGTATCATTACTATTCGTTACAACGCCATCCTCACTGGATGCACTTTTACACGCGTGCGGCAACGTGATTAGTGAGTTTTGAGGATTTCTGTCGCATCCGAAAAAAATCACATTCAGTGCAAACGGTCCTTTAAAAATCTAAAAATTTCTGTTGCGTTAGTCATGAGCGTAGCCAGTGGAGATCACGGTAATTATTTTTAAAAAACTGCTCGTCTATTTTAAGTTTTAAGAATACATTTATATTTAAATACAATAATAATCGCTATCTCGTAAATATGGTTGGACTCTTGTACGTACTTTAACTTTATGCGTTTTTTAAAATATCTCGAGAACATTTTAAATGAAATAAAAAAAATTACATTGAATTATAATATTCGTTTATCCAAAGGTTATTTTATGAAGGCTTAAGTAAGTAGTCTTAAATATGCTAACATATGTATAAAATATTATACTTATATAATTTAATCATTTAGCACTTTATTAGAGAGTATGATAATTTTTTTTAAAATTTTCTTTTAATATTATTAGTTAATTAAAATATATTATCAAATATCACAATTCTTTTGTTTTTATTTTTAAGAAATTAAACTTTACTTTGTTTTTCGTTCATAATTCGGTCATTATTCAATTTGATTTAATTATTTATGTGAAATAATAATAATAAAAAAATGGTGTTTTAAAAGCATTTTTTTTAACTTTATTTAGCACTTTGTTTTAAACATACAAATATTTTTTAACGAACTTATTTTTTTTAATTTTCTTTCTATACTGTTGGGTAAATATATTGATAAATTTCAATTTGATTTATTTTTAAATTAAGAGATCTTTCGTTATTTTCGTGATCATTTTTAGAAAATGTAGCAAAACTTGCGTTTACTTTTTCATTTAGAATTTGAAGATTACGATCTAACTTAATAATTATGTAATTATTTA
Source organism: Parasteatoda tepidariorum (assembly GCF_982258835.1). NCBI lineage: Eukaryota > Metazoa > Arthropoda > Arachnida > Araneae > Theridiidae > Parasteatoda > Parasteatoda tepidariorum. Next base: position 46,843,359 of record NC_141761.1, on the reverse strand, counting down.
TGCAAAATAGTACAAGGAAACATTGATTTGTAAAAAACGCTTTTTTTTTAAAATAAACAAAGTTTTTAACACTTTGTTTTAAGCGTATAATGAATTTTTTAACAAGCTTTTTTTTTAAATTTTCTAAATTTTCTTTCAATAGTTTTAACTAGATATATTTATAAAATTCCCTTCTTATTTTTAAACTGATAAATCTTTCAAGGAGCGAAAACTTTAAGAAATTATAACAAAACTTATGTTTACTTTTTAGTTTAAAATTCGAACCTTGCTCTAGTCAAACGAACTTAATTATTTATGTGAAATAATAATAGTAAATAAAAATTAGTGATGTTTCAAAAGCGACAGAGAAAAAGAATCTATTTAGAATCGTATAAAAATAAATCGAATGAAAAATATAGAATACTTTATTTCATAAAGTGTGCTAATTCGGGTTAGGAAGCTCATTACCGGCACAAAATGAAACAGGAGAATAATTATAGTTCTTCAGAAACAAAGATGTCTGCAAAGAAGTTATAAAGTGAAGGGTTTTAACTTAAAATAAAAAAATAAACTTTCGTGTCAGGAAACAAAAATCAATCAAATCGGATGGAGAGGATCCTTGATCAGCGTAATATCTTGTTTTTAGGATATAACCTTTTTTAATGTCATTTTAGAAGTAAAATCTTGTTTTTTAAAGTAATAAACAAACAAAACCAAATATAATAAAATAAATTAATTACAAAATAAATTAATAAAAAAAGTAGAAAGGGCTCACGATACAAACTTTAAAAGAAAGTTTTGAGATTTAGTTTTTGTTTTAACCATTGAAATTATCTGCAAATGCATTAATAAAGCAAACGTCTCAGGAACGTAGCTTGTGATCTTTTTTTCCTCAGAATATGAGAGTTTTCGAGAATCATATACACATTCTCCTGGTACTTCGACAGCAGACGACTACAAGCAAATATACCGGTTGTGTTTTACGAAAGAGCCATTCCTTCCTATAAACTCACCTCTTTGGCGATCATCATTTGGCATATAATGGGGCGAAAAAGAGTGCCAATTTAGTAGGTAATAAAACCTAGACTTAGTTGAGAGTATAGACAGGGACAGTGATGACGTATTTCACCCCGCCTCCTTCCAAACGCGTTCCAAACATCTTTTCGAACGAACCATTTCAATGGCATTTCCTATGTGAATTTTAAGACGGCAAGATTTTTAGTTTATTATTGAAATAAATAAATTTATATAGCGCTTCTAAGGGACATATTCCTAATTTAAGTAGTTTTCTTTATACGGAGTATTAGTAGATTTTACGAGTTAAGCGCATTAAATGCTATAAAAAAAAGTTTCAAAATGGTCAAGTTATCTTCAATTTTGATGTATAAAAATCTAAGCGTCAATATTTTTAACTCTTGTTTCATGTTTAAAATAATGTCTTATTTTATTTAGAATTTGTTACATATTCTTGACCTACATCTAATTTTTTTCTTTAGTTATGGATAGGCATGCATTGTTTTTAAACGTTTTGTAATTAATTTTTAATCTATAATTAGATTGTATTTATCAATACTAATATGTCTGTTTATTTAATTATGTCTGATGATAAAATTTGTAGTTATTGTAAACTTTGTTTGCTTAAGATTTTCTGATTATTGATGCTAAATCTCATAAGCTTTAGTTTTTAACTACTAAATAGGAATAAATTATGTAACTAACTTATTTAATTTTAAATCTGCACAGAGTTTTAGTTTAAGCTCAGATTTATTTTGACTTGAGATTTTATCTTGTTTATATTTGTCAACATCATCATTAATTAGTTTTTAACTATAGTTTTATGCATTAATTATTTGAGAAAATTAAGTTACCTTATTATTAGATAATAAGGTATCTATTATCTAATAATAATATTAGATTATTTCTTGACGTTAGTAGTGTAGTGCTATATTAATGTGTAGTGTTATCATAGTACAGTGTAGTGGTATGTTAAAAGGGTCAATATTATGTTTAGTTTCCAGAATTTTAATATATAGAATAGCTAAATTATTTTAAATTTCTAATTTTCATTTTAAAATGTGAGAGGAACAATTTTTTTTAGGTGTTATATATGAATTTATCTTAAAATCTCAGATTCCTATTTTATTCGATAAGAAAGTGCAACATGAATTTTTTTAGAATTCTTTAAAACATACTTATCCCATACATAAACTTTTATTTAACATTCATATTTATTAATCTATGTATTCACATAGATGTTTAAATTTTACTTATTTAATAATATTAATTTCGCATGCATTTCAAATAAATATAATTCAAATTTTTAAGAAATTTTTTAATTTAGAAACTTAATTCTTTAATGTATGTATGCATATTTAGTTATACAGCTTTTATTTTGGCAAATGTTACTGTTATCACTTTTTATAGAATAAAATTTGCATTTGACAGTCTAAATCAAAATTTTTTAAATTACCTTCATAGTAATGTACCTATTTGTTGCAGTGAACGTAACATTCAAGTCATCCATATTTATTTCATAATTTGGTTGTAAATATGTTTTAAGACCTGTCAACTCTTTTGTTTATATATATATATTTTTTTTTACTTCCTATCATTTTAGTAAATTTACCAATTAATTTGAGCTATTTTAAAAACGTGTATCTAAAATGCTTTATAATTTTCACTAATTTATCTGACTTTATTCATGCTTCTTACATAACTTTTTAATTTGTTTTAAAATTCTCATAATTATTTACAATTAATAAGTTGTCTCAATATTATAAAAAAAATTGATTTAATATAATATACATATTTTAAGAAAAATTAAACATAAATTAGAAATAACTTTTTCCAAATAATAAAATTCACAAATTTCCGATTTCCAGATTATAAATACAATTTATATGGTAAATATTAAATACAAATTCTCTCAATCATATATACGAAAAGTTTTCATAATCATTTGCAATTAATAAGCTATTCCAATTAATATCATAAAAAGAGATTAACGTAATATTAATATATGCAGCACTTTTTCTTGCCATGTCAGTGGTTAAATTCGACTCTATATTAATATATTCAAAGATTTAGTTGACCCACTTTTAACTACATGAGAAACGCCATATTGTTTGCTCCGTTCAAAACTTTGTTTGGAACGAGGAGAGCTAGTGACGTCGTTGATGACGTAGGACTAACCCTGTCTATTGTGATTGATCATCCCCATGCCCATGAAAAGGGGGAGCAGAGACATTCGGTGAAACACCCCTGACACGCTATATTTTATGGCCGAGATAACCTGGTCGATAGGGAGCTGGGCCCATGTCCGAGAGTTCGTGGGTTCGAACTCCGCCGGTTGAAGACTCCCCGTGTAGTAAAGTGACTAATGCACGTTAAATCTGTCGAGACGCAAAAGTCCTCCATGTTACCATAACAAATCAAATACCTCTGGGGGTACTGGATTGGAGATCGATCATTCCCTGATTCAGGTCAAAATTACGATCTGTGGATGAATGATTGGATGCATAAATGGGTCCGCCTTGTAAACGGGTGTTACGAATGGTGTGGCAGAAGTCGAATTCTTGGCCATAGATGGTGCCACTGGAAAAAAGGACAATCCCACCCCCTCTACCTGAACAGGCATACGTCAACAACTATATTTTATGTCAAGAAAAATAGCAAATTCACGGTATCAAAATAAAATAGAAAATCAACAAGATGTATTTGTTGTGTTCAGTTATGTTCCCTCATCTAATGGCTACAACCTCCTACAAGCGTTAACCTAGTGCTTTACCCCCTAGTGCAAACATGAATATTTTATTTATTCTGCATTTACACCAACAAAGTGCCAATTTCCTGACGAACAATTTATTTCTTCAATGACTCTATGGAGGTATAATATACGAGGAAAAAAGCTATCGTGTCCATGCCAGCTTCTCGAAAACATGGAGAAAGCTCTTCAGTATCATTCTTAGAAGGATCCTGTTGTCATAGCGACAGCAGAGATCCCATACTCCAGGCTTCATTTCCTTCTATTCTGTAATGGAAATGCGATGTCATGTTAGAGGATGGAGAATGAAAGACAAGACTAATGGAAAGCCGAATTCACCAAATTGGATGAATACATTCTTTGGGTCCGACAGAATCTTATTAAATGTCAAGGTTTGTCTTGAAATCATTGCCCTCGGCGAATTTAATAAGCCAGCTTATTGTCTATTCATTTAATGGAACATTCAAATAAAATGACACGCGTAATGTTTGTCTCAAAGAAATTTAGTGATTAAGCTTTGCATGAAATCTGCCTTTAATGCCCGGTTGAAATCTTCAAAGGGAGTGGGGATACTTTGTTTTCTTGAAGGGGAAAGATATATTAATTTGAATCAGTTAAAAATAATTATGAGTTAACAAGAGGAGGTGGTACGTTTCAAATTCCTTTGTTATTTCTTTAAAGAACTGAAAGAAATGAAGAAAATAAATTTAAAAAAACTTTGTCTTATATACATAAATTTTTTTTTTGTCCCTTTTCTATTGTCTTCTCGATATTTACAAACGACGAGACATTAAGATTTCATTTAAGTAATTTTTATTTCGAAATTAAAATTATTTAAATTTAATCTCTGGAATGTATGGTTCAATTTAAATTAATGTCACAACGATCTGTCACTAAAAGCTGTTTTTTTTTTCTTTTTTTTTTTTTTAAATTCTTTATAAAAAAAAATGCATTGCATAAAGGGAAGAAATCTATAAAATATTTTAGATTATTCTTCTTAGCAAAGACATAGACTACCTTTAAAAAAGATATTTTATCCATTTATTGAAGATGTTTAAAAGGGGAAATATTCCACGCATAAGTTGTTGGGTTTTTTTTTTTTTTTTTTTTCCAATTTAAATTTCTGAATAGTAAAAAACTGCATGGATTTTATGACAGAAAAATTTGCTTATTTATCTATTTTTATGTCAATTCAAATTTCTGTAATAATAACAAATATAAATACATTTATTAACGTGATAGGAAAATTTGTTTACCTTAAGATTGTTCTTTTTTTTTTCATTAATTTAATTTAATTTAATTTATTATCAAAAAAAAGTTTGACAGAACATTTTTAATGCAATTATCATAGTGACTATATGTTTTAGTAAATCAAAAAATCGCTATTTGTGCCATTAATGCCATATATCTCGCATATCCCTATAATTTCATAATCCTCACTAAAAACTTTTATGATGCCATCCTTGGCCAAGATGCCATCTAGGTCTACATATAATATTACGCTATGGTAGCCATCATTACTTTATATCTTGTCTAACTTCATTTAAAAGTAGCACGTATTAGGTTCAAATAATAAACTAGTAACAATATAAAATTACTTAAAAATGATTTAAAATATAATGTAAAAATAAAATAAAATGCCTTGTGCGCTGTTCCAATTTGAATTAGTGTAGTAATGGTTATTTATTTTTCCTACCTCCTGTTTAATAATTGAATTTGGTTTTAGCTGCCTTGTGCGCAGTTCCAATTTGAATTAGTGTAGTAATGGTTAGTTATTTATTTTTCCTACCTCTTGTTTAATAATTTTGACTTAAAAATTTGAATTTATCTTTGGGTTCAAATAATAAAGTTATTGTCTTCAGTTAAGTGGAACATCCGAAAGTTATCTTTAAATCAAAAATTATTAAAATCAATCCAACAGTATTTTCTCGCCGTATGTACATATACAAATACATTGGAGAATGAGTGCTCTGTAACCATAGCAACGCGACTGGAATTAGTTTTCCAGGAATATAATTTTATGTTACCAAGCTGAATAAGATTACAAAAAATAATGCGTGTATTTTGTGAGGGAGAAAGTGTTTTCTTTTCTCCTCAGCAACTGTTGTTTCAGGTGAGGAAAGCATCGCATAACTTCCAGCTGAACAAATTTTCAGATTTCAGGAGCTCTTGAAAGCTTGAGATTTGTGTATATGTATCACTGAAAAAAGAAAACAAGAAAGATTTACCTTAGATCTGTATTTTTTTAACTTCTCTAAGACATACACTTCAAAAGAAAGAAAAAAAAAGAGAAAACTGAATAAGTTTTTGAAATATTTTTTTAAGTCAACAAATCTTGCTCGAATTTTTAAAAAAAAATCAGTTTCCTGCTGCGTTTGTATGATAGTTATTCCCTTCCATGATATACTACTTTACCTACTTAATTTGTTGCAATTTCTCAATTAATTATTGTACGTTACCAACTATTTATTCGAGATCCATATATTTCTCTACTATTTTCTACAATAAAATATAGATATACATATATAGTGTGTATTTTATTTATTTATTTATTTTTTTCATATTTTATTTTATCGGAGTTTCTAACTTATTCAATATTTATCAGTTATTTAACATCATATTCCCCCTAAAATGTTCCATAATTAATTGTATTATACTCAGAGTTAATATAGAAATTTAACAATTTTTTTTAAAAAAATTTTATTGTTGTTTTAAAAAAATACTTCTATATTACTAATTTATTAGAGCCAATATCTGTTTTTTTTTCTCTAAATAATTAATAATTGGGGAATAATCTTAAACGTTACAATTGGTATTCATGTTAACGGTTTTTGTAAAGCCGTGATTGCTCAGGGGATAGAACTTTCGCCTTCCGATGAAGTTAACCGGGTTCGAATCCCAGCGATGACGGGTAGTTACGAATTCCGCATCACAGCACAGTTTACAGTGCTGACGTAAAATATCCTCAGTGGTAGACGGATCATGGTTTAGAATCTATTAGCCGTCAGGCTAATCGTGGTAGTTTTTCGAGGTTTTCCTCTCCAAGTAGCGCAAATGCGAGTTGGGTAAAAAAAGTCCTCCACGAAGGCAAATTTCTCACAATACCTGATCCCGGAGTTCCCTTGTCTTCTCGATTGGGTTCAAAATTACAAGTTCAGCTCAGCTGTTCAACGACGGTTCTAAAATTAAATGGCCCTTATAAGGTTTAAGTAATTTTTTTAATCTAATGATGATCGGTAAACTAACAGTTTTTTAGCTTTAAAACTAACTGAAAATGGACACCCATGGCTTATATAGTTCTTATAATTAGCAAACAGCTAGTCGCGAACTTTTTAAGATCGACAATGTGAGTAAATCTGAAATAAAAATAAGAAGAAACTTAATAACTAACATACTTAATGAAATAAAACATTTTAATTGCAATTAAGGGTATACAATTTTCCTTAATTTACAATGAAAAAGAATTTGCGTCATCGGCAGCTTACTCTCAGGCTAGTTTCAAAACAAAAATTATATTCACATTTAAAAACTGCATCATGTTGATGAGCTAGCCAGTAGACAAATGAGTCAAAATATTCAATAGCTTTTTCCCTGAGCAGTGGTGGCTCAGAAAATGGAGAGCTCGCCTCCGCCTTCCAATGAGGTGACCTTGGTTCGAATCCAAGCGATGGCTGGTCGACACGAATTCCGCACCAGTCTTGCACCAATCACTGTGCTGACGTAAAATATCCTCAGTGATAGACAGATCATGAGTTAGAGTCCTTTTTTGTCAGACTAACAGTGGAAGGTTTTCGTTGTTTTCCTCACCATGTAGCGAAAATACAAGTTAGTTCCATCAAAAAGTCCTCCACGAAGGCAAATTTCTCACAATACTTGATCCAGGATTTGCCTTGTCTTCTGGATTGGGTTCAAAATTACAAGGCAAAGAAAGGAGTGAGCATTGGTAGTCGAAAATGCAAAAATTAGGTTGAATGTTCAACGACGGTGATAAAGTAAAATAAATAAAATAGCCCTTACCGGTGGAAGGAGGCAAGCGAATCAAAATGATTTTTTTTTTAAATCTGTTCAGCCGGGGAAACAGTTAGATGACCTGACTTAGCCGTAACTGATTAGGCACTTGGCTAGGAAGATGTGAAAAATTCAGTGTAGTTCTTGAATTGGCAAAACTTCTGATCTAAACAGTAAAAGTAAAATTTTTCTTATAATTTCAGTTACGTAGTTTCGACAATTTTGTTACTGTTTCAAATAATTTCAGAAGTAATTGCGAATGTTGAAAGTGTCATTTGAAGTTATGGCTAGTAATTTTTCAACGTTACGATAAGCAACATGCAGGTCAATAGCTTTTGAGCAATTAAGCTTGAAAAATAAATATCTGGGCATTAAAATTCGACATATTTTTACTCCATCCTGCAAGCTACATGAATAAAGATTACCTCATCATCAATATGCATCATCCATCACAACCCATTTTAGGTTCAGACGCTAACATAGTAGAAAAAAAGATTGGCTTTGCAATATCCAGAAATGCACTCAAAAATATTCCCGAGCGAAGGAATTATCATTATGGGGGTTTTATTTTTATTTTTATCTGTTTCTATAATGCACAATATACAAAGTAACCAAAGTGATCTTGAGGGGGACAAAAAAGTTTGAAGAACTGAGCACTTTCCGTAAAGACATAATGCATTTTGGAGGATTGAGCCAAAATAAATTATCTTATCCTTTTCTATACAAACCGAAAAGAAAAATATAAAAGCTGTAGAATATTCGATTAAAAGAAAAAAGTTACACCTCTTTCTCACTCCCCCACAGCGCTTGAAAACGTTGGTATCCATCTCGTATACCTCCTTTTTTTTATAAATATATCTATATGCATTCTACAATTCGAAATGCTTTTTTTTTTTTTTTTTTTTAGAAGTCTTTCTTTTCACGGTATTGTTAAAAGCGGATTCGCTGAATCGCAGGATGCGGTAGTCATAGTAACAACTCCTAGAGGAGATAAGGAAGAAAAAAAAGAGTAGCGAGAAGATGGATGGGGGATGGAAGTAGGGGTGGAAGAAAAAGAATCGAAATCCCTCGGGAATCATTATTGCGAAGCCTTTTGAGTTCTTTTTGTTTTCTTTCGTTCTCTGCTTTTTGTTCGGATCATAATTTTTTTTTTCTTTCTTTCCAAAAGTTCCTACGAGTAGAATTTTTCTTGGCTTCTGAACTTTGAAGATGGAACGCGAGGAACTTTTTTGAATTTTGAAATTAGTTCTCCTCTGCCTGCATGGCCCATTAACACTTCTGAGCTCCTCCATAAAAAGAAAAGAAATTGGAAAGAGGGGTTAAGAGCCTTTTTTTTTTATACACCCCTCGATTCTCATTACAAGTCCCAAGCGTTCGATTTTTCTTAAATTTCCCATTAAAACTACTTTCTTCCCCCCCCCCCCCTGCACACAACACGCATTAATGTTGTTTTAATTTGTTCCATTCATTGAAGAATAGCTTTAACGATCATATTAATCAAGTCATTGCCGAGGGAAAAAATAATTTGGTAACTTTGACAAATTTAACAGGCATCATTTAAATAACGCCCTTTTCTCCCCCCCCCCTTAAAACGGAATTTTAAAAAAAATCGGTACAGATGATAGTATCCTAACAGCATTATATTGATTTCAGGAACATGATTTTGGAAAAATATCATTACGCCAAGCTTGTTACAAATAACGAATTGAGTTTTTATTTTACAATTTTGAAATTATTGACAAGAAAGCATAGTTGCACAGAGAAAGCAATTTTAACTATTTTGAAACATCAACCTTTTATGGGAATAATCAATACATAAATTTATTTATTTTACGTGGCAGGGAAATTGCAAATATTTCGTGAACTTGGCAACATATATTAATTCTTTGGAATGGGCGTGTAGGCTATTGTTGACTTTTAAAAGGGTGTAGAATTACACACAAGATACTGTTTATTTTTAATTAGAAACCAGCATTCACTTTTCTTTCTTACGATGTTGGCGGGTGAGCTTTGCGTGAGTTGCTTTTTTATTGTAAGATTATTTTTTTATACTTTTTTAAATCGAATTTTTACTATCGTCTGGTATCATATAAGATTTGTTTTATTTTATTACCGTAATCGAACAGCCGGCCCAATTTTGAGTTTACGGCCACCAATGTTCAACATCGTAGCCTTGTAATTTTTAACACAATCCGGAAGACAAGGTAAATCCAGAATCAAGTATTGGGATAAACTTTGCCTTTCTGGAAGACTTTTTGATGGAAATAACCCGGATTTGCGTTGCATGGAGAGGAAAACCTATGAAACCTCTCACGGCTAGCCCGATTTTAAAGAGACTCTAACCCATGATCCGTCGATCACTGAGGATATTTTACGTCAGAATTCGTATCGATAAGCCATCGCTGGGATCCGAACTCGGTTCACCTCATTGGAAGGCTAACGCTGTATCCCCTGAGAAACCACGATTTTATTTCATAACCGTTGTTGAACAGCCGACCCAATTTTATGGGTTTACGACTACTAATGTTCAACTACGTAACCTTGTAATTTTGAACCCAATCCAGAAGACAAGGGAACTCTTGGATCGAGTATTGGGAGAAATTTGCCTTCGTGGAGAACTTCTTGATGGAGTTAACCCGCATTTGCGTTACATGGAGAGGAAGACCACGAGAACCTCCCACTGTTAGCCTGACGGCAAGGGGACTCTAACCCATGATCCGTCTACCACTGAGGATATTTCACGTCAGCACTGTGGTCGGTGCAAGCCGGATGCGGCATTCGTATCGACTGGGATTCGAACCCGGTTCGCCTATCCCCTGAGCCATCGCGGCTATATGAGATTTATTTTATTTTATAACCGTCGTTGAACAGCCGACCCAATTTCATGGGTTTACGACTACTTACGTTCAACTCCGTAGCCTTGTAATTTTGAACCAATCCAGAAGACAAGGAAACTCCTGGATCAGTACCCCCAGAGGTCTTGATTTGTTGTGGGAACATGGAGGACTTTGGACTCGACAGATTTAACGTGCATCAGTCACCATTTACTACACGGGGAGTCTTCGGCCGGCGAGGATCGAACCCACGACCTCTTGGATATGGGCCCAGCGCCCTACCGACCAGGCTATCCGGCCCTTATAAGATTTATTGTTTTAAACTTTTGTATGAATTCAAACTTTCATCATTTACTTAGTTTTTGATTTCTGGTACAAAATTCAAGAAAGGCTACATCTCGCCAAGCATTTACTAGGTCATCATTAAAAATCTGATTTATATTTTGTGTCAATATTTCAGGCCCAGTTTGTTCCGACGAAGCTATTTTTTTTTTTTTTTTTAAATTTCACCATCATTGGGGACTGGCTCAATATTTATGGGTAAATTTATGAATCTTAGTTGACCTTTTTTATTAATTAATAAAACCTTTTTATTAATTTAGAAAATGTTTTATCACAGTGTGACAATGCTACACTAAGCAATAGGAAGCTGAATATATCTGGGCGATCAATTATATTTTTATTATACAATAATCTTATAATTATTATATTATAACTAATATATCATAATCATTATATTATAATTTTTTTTATTATATTGTTATTATTTTACTTCAATGGTTGGGAGCGACAGCTAGTTTATAGAATAATCTCTATTATTTTTCTAAACAAACAAGTTGCGAAAATTAGGAGTGATATGAAAAACTGGGATGTTATTAAATAGAAAATAGCAATATATTACCATGGATTGTTTAAGTACATTATTTTTTTTAAAGGAAACTTATTATTATTTCTCACACACACACAGAAATAATAATAATAATACGTTAAATATCGTTGAATATAAATTTATTTTTGATTTTTTACTATTTTTTTCTTACTATTCCATTGCCTTTCTCTTAAGACTCTTAAAAAATGTAAAATAATTCCGTTCTTTTGTATTAAAACTAAGACGAAATGTTAATACTTTTAAGTTGAACTTCATGAAGAATTAAAATTTCCTTCTCCTTTTGTTTCCCCTTACTTTAAATCCTTCTTCCATATCCATTAAAACACACAGACAATAGATCCATCTTCTATTTCGCCATTTTTTTCCCTATTAAAGACAAAAGAATATAAAATGATTCTTTAAAAAAAAATATCGCCTGCGGAAATAGAAATGGCGGACATTATTGAAGAACGACGTAGGAAATAATGGAGACATTTTATCTAATCTCTCTTTACTCTTTTTTCGCCCATTTCGCAGAACAAAATGAGTTTTTACGGCTACTAGATAAAGAAGGAACGGAAGGAAAAGGATAAATTTATTCTTTTTTACGTTCCAAGTCGCATTTTAAATGTTATATTTCCAGCAAAGAACTCAGAGAATATGATTCGGTGATATGGAAGACACGTACATAGAAATGGAACTTAAGATTTTTTTTTTAAAGGGGTATTTTTCTGAGTTAAGAAGAAAAACTTCAAAAAAAATTAATGACGATAAAATGTTCAGTTTGCGCCATAACATAAAATAAAGAGAAATTGTGAAATATTCCTCGCGGTGCAATAAAATTTTTACTCTTTGAAAATAGTGTTGAATCTAGTGAAAATAAATATGGGTAAGAAATATTATGGATATTCAATACATGATTTCATGCGCTCCAGTAAAAAAAGTATATAGGCATTTGTCGTACCCTGACTCACATTAGAATTCGTTTTTAACACTTGCGTTACGTCGCAGTCCGCTCCGTTAAAGAGACACCACTAAACGGTGCACCGCGCTGCGATATGTGCACACAGAATGTCGATAAACTGATGTTCGAATATTCTTATTCAAGTGTTAAATAACAATATATTTAAAGAATAAAATATAATTTAGGATAATTTTAGATTATTTTATAACCGTCGTTGAACAGCAGACCCAATTTTGGGTTCCGGACTACTATAATGTTTCACTACGCAGTCTTGTTATTTTGAACCCATTTCAGAAGACAAGGGAACTCCTGGATAAAGTATTGAGAGAAATTTGCTTTCGTGGAGGTCTTTTTAGTGGAACTAACTCACATTTGCGTTACATAGAGAGGATCCGTCTACCACTGAGGATATTTCACGTCAGCACTGTGTTCGACGTGAAATATCCTTAGTTGTAGACGGATCATGGGTTAGAGTCCTCTTGCCGTCAGGCTAACCGTGGAAGGTCCTCGTGGTCTTCCTCTCCATGTAACGCAAATGTTGATTAGTTTCATCAGAAGTCCTCCACGCAGGCAAATTTCTCCCTATTCTTGATCCTGGAGTTGTGGATTGAGTTCAAAATTACAAGGCTACGGAGTTGAACTTTGGTGGTCGTAAACTCAAGATTGGGTCGACTGTTAAACGGCGGTTATAAAAATAAAATAAAATTAGAGGTTTGTACAAAAAATGCTCGTTTTATCTGATCTCCCGCAAAATCATATTTTGAGATAGGTACAAAAACATCTAAGCATAAAAAACAGTTACCTACAATTATTTCTGGATAATCTTTATTGAGTAATGAAAATACATTGGGACTAACCTTTACTGTTTACTTTTACAAAATTTTGCTTAAGGCATTAAATGTTTCCCCGTCAGTGCTTTTCTATAATTTAATTATTTTTTGAGGGACTTAGAATTGCATATCACGATTTGTCAGTGGTCAATTGAGTTGTCTCTCATATATACAGAAGGCTTTTAATATTTGTACAATATAAACGCCAGCTCAGGCATTGCATTTTTTAGACTGTATTAATTGTTTGTTTCCATAGGTTTTTTTTTTCTTTCTTTGCAAAACATCCTCTTTTTTAGATTTTCTGGAAGTTTATGGACTTGTGTCGGTCTAGTTGAGTTGGACCACCTATCCATGACATTTCGGTCAATTTTCCGATTCAGTCACGTTACTAATTCGATTCGTCTATTTCCATATAAATACCATTTCTTACTTTTTTTAATTACAGTGGTTGTTTCAATGGCCTTAAATAAAATAAAAAAATTTAGTTTATTAAATTATTATTTAATTTATTTTTTTCAATTTCAGAAATCAGGAATTTTAAACAGCATTTAAAGATTACTAAGTATGTAATATTTAAGAGTCCAAATTATTAAGAATATTTACAATGGATTGCAAACAATTTTCTAACTTTTTTATTTTTTTTAAGTTTCAATGGAAAAATATCCTTTTTTACATAGTCCTTTTGAAAAACAAAAAAATAAGGATTTCCAGGCTAACTATCCTCACGAGCTGCAATTTTGGTACCTCTTTTCAAATAATTCGTATCTTGAAAAAAAGTAAAAAATTTGGAAAAAGACTAAACGTTAGCAGCCAAAAATTGACAAAATTGAAAAAAAAAGAAAAAAGGAATGTTTTAAATATCTGCTCTTCTTTTTCTTTTTTTTTCTTTTTTTTCTTTTTCTTTTTTTTTTTTTTTAATTTTAATATCCAAAAGGAAAAAAAACTGCTTCGTGGACCACGGTAGCAGAAATTCTCTAGCACAGTAGCGAGCAAAGAAATCGAAAAATGCGAAAATTTCAAAAATTCCAAATAATGTTCTTAAAAAAAAAAAAACTCTAATTTTCAAAAATAAAGAATTAAAATGCAAGAAAAAATTTTAAAAATAAATTCTCATTTTCCAAAAACTCTAGTTACTTCTTAATAGACTGTATAAGGACTTATTTTCTAAATTTCTATTATTCCATTATTTTAAAAAGCGTACAATTTTTTTTTTTTCATCATCATTTGTAAAGTTATTATATTATTATTCATTATAGTGTGAATTTATTCAAAGTTATTTCCTTTATCAAATTCGGGAGAAATGAAAAGAAATTGCTCACTAAAAAATCATTCTAATACATTTATAACATTGTACCGATTCTATTTTCCTCGTTATATCTGGATTTTCGAGATGATTAGGAATGAGTTCCACTGAATTTTATAAACTTTCGATTAGCTAGAGTTCTTATTTTACTCTACTTATCTCCAATTCTCATTTGCCAACTCTAAGATCGAAAAACTCATCCGACTATTTTGAAGATAATAACAATACTTGATTGATTTTAAATTGAAAACGAATGATTCCCGTAAGAATCATTTCTTCGTTTGCTCCACCCCTTGGAGCGAAATTTCGAAAAATTCGCTATCCTTTTCACTCAAGAAATGCGGGAAAAGTCTCCTTTCCTTTATCTCCCCTTCAAGTTTGAATCCAAGAGGCAATAAATCACTTCCAAGAATTTCCGAATTCCGACTCCTCATTACGTTTTGGAAACAGGCTTAGCGGGAAAATATTATTACAGGCCAATTTTAAAATGTTCGGAATTTTCGAAAATACGATTTGATATGTGAGGTGAGACGATTGCTTCACCAAATAGACGACATTCGTCTTTTCTTTTTTTATTTATTTATTTTTCTCTTAGTTCTAAAAGTGGCTTTCCCAATATGACGGAAAATTGAAGATTTTTTTTCGGAAAAGGCAAAGATTCTTTACGAACAATATCTTTTTCCGAGAAAGCAACGAATCTATTTTAGAGAAAATCAAATTTAACAAGGGGGGAAAAAAGTAGCAAGAGCCTTACTTTCAAAAACATATAATATATAGAATAGGATGACTAAAGATGGTGGCTTTTTAAATTGAAACTAGATTTAGAAGGAAGCTCAAGAGTAAGGTTTTCCTTGAATACATTTATTTTACATAATACGACAGTATGTGCATTTGAATAATAAGCTTAGTTTTGTGCGTCTTCAATCTTGATCCTATTTATAAGATTTGCAGCAGTTTCCGTTGAGCATAAATTTTAAACATTTCGTAGAAATGCCATAAAATTGTTCGAAATGTTATTTGAATCGAACTTCTTAGTCCAATTTGAGGGTCAATCCAATTTGGTTTTCTAACAATTAAAATTGGCCGACCGGCCTGTGTAGGGGGCAGGGAACTGTCCTTGCATCAGAAAGGTCCTGGGTTCAAATCCCGGGTAAGGCATGGATGTTTCTTTCTCTCTGTGTGTGTGTTCTATGCCCTTTCTCCTTTGTATGTGAATGTGACCCACCCAATAAACGGATTGTGGTTGTGTGAATGGCGTGGCAGAAGTCGAATTCCTGGCCATAGATGGCGCCACTGAAAAACAAGAACAGTCGCACCCCCACTGCCTAAATAGGCATACGACAAAAAAAAAGCAATTAAAATTATATCCAATGTTTTCGATGCATTGGACACTGGGTCTTTAATTCAACCATTCGCTATAAGGCTTCACAGTAATGGACAACTAGTCAACTTTTCATTTTGTGATGTAGATAAGTTAACATTTAACCAATCATGAAACCAAAGTGTAAAGTGGTGCTGAATCGAAACGCAAACCGGTTCTGAAGCGTGCGAAAACCCTTTCTAAACCTTTGAACCAGAACTTGTTACGCAATAGAATCGGTTTAACCAGGGCCGGCATAGCCTGGTCGGTAGGACGCTGGCCCAACTGGAAATGTCGTGGGTTCGAACCCCGCCGGCCGAAGACTCTCCTAGTAGTAAAGTAACTGATGCACGTTAAATCTGTTGAGTCGCAAAAGTCCTCCATATTCCCATAACAAATCAACACCTCTGGGGGTACTGGATTGGAGATTGATCGATCTCTGATTCAGGTAAAAATTACGATCTGTGGATGAATGTATGAATGGGTCCGCGCTATAAACGGGTGCGACGTATGGTGTGGCAGAAGTCGAATTCTTGGCCATAGATGGCGCCACTGAAAAATAAGAAACGCACACTCTGTCTTAAATTTGCTCTGTTTCACCAAGCAGGCTTGCCCGTGTGGCAAGTGACATTAGAAACAACAACAACAACATCGGTTTAACCTCTTTCCTTGTTTTGCAAATCACTAAATTTTTTAATTTAAAAAATAATTAGAACATGGAGATGACCGTTTTTTCGAATAAACCCTTAAAACGAATGCTAATGCATTATTTTTTAACAAAAATATCAATAATTTGTCATTTAGAAATCAAATAAAGACTTTATTTAAGTCTTAGACTACATATTCATGAGTATATGTGTAGAATTTTTTTGCATTGAGACTATCTGTTCTGTGCCTCTTACAAATTTCTTCACAGAAATACAAAAATCGGTTTATAGAGTAAAAACTTTTTTGATGTTTGCAATTTTCTCGTGGTTTACGGCAACTTTTCCAAAATATGCTTCCTTAATTAGTTGTGGTGCCACTTTGAGGTTCTTTTTTCATCTCTAGGATATTTCATGTTTTCGAACTGAATTGAGATTTCACTGCACAAAATAGACTATACCAAATAGGATAATATGAATTTTTTACATCCTTACTATGCATCTACGTCAGCTTGACTTAAAATTGCAAGAATCTCAATTTTGAAAAAGAATGGAGTTTAATTAAAGTAACTAGAATTGTATTGATATAGATAGGTTTGGTTACACACATTTTAAGCATTTATCAAGTACTATATGTATCATCTATTCATTCAATATGCATGAAAAGTAAGTGCGTTTTTAATACTATTTACAAACTAATTATTCAATATTCATAATTATTTTCTAGCTCTTTCAAAATCTTGGGTCCGCAAAAGAGCACATTTTGTCATTGCATCTCGTGAAATCACTTAAATTAGATTTATAAATATCTTCATTTGAAGCCCATCTACAGCATATTCAACGTCTGCTTTTATTTAAAAAAAATACAAAAAAAAAATGCCGCAATTGATTGCAAAATTCCATACTTTTTTACTTAACATAAGCTAGTGTCTGATCAATTAGTCTGATATTTTTAACTTTTCTTTATACACAAATGTCGCATGCCACACCATAATGAACTCAAATCGCTAGGGCAAAATAAAAAATGAATCTCCTGAAACAAGTCGTCTTCTGAGTGTTGCAACTGGTAAACAAATATGCAAACTGGTATGCGAAAACCTAGACTTACATATTAGCATGCTATGGAACACTTGTGAACATTAATCTCATCACCTATTATCATTTCTAATGCGAAAAAAAATCACCAAAACTTCCCAACAACGGTCATTAAAATACAAACACCAATTCATTATTTCTTATCAGTAGTGGTAACGGTTACCGCTAGCTAATCTTCTTTTTTGCTTGAGATGATCAGCCAAAGTGTGAAATTAATAATTTTTTTTCCTTCATTTTATCTAATTTATGTCCACATTAACAGTTTTTATATCGTTAAAATTCACAAATCTGTCTCTAAAGTTTTTCGAAAAATTCTATCATCTATTCTAATATGTTGATTGTTTCAGGATTGCATTAACTTAGCTCTTCAGCGATAGAAAAAGAAATAACAAAATGATAATTTCTTTGATTGCATTAATGCTTTAAATCATTTGATTTTTTTTAGCTATCGATGCTCGATTTTATCAATTAATTTGTTGATTGCATGTTTGTATCTACTTATTTTTTTAAATATCGAAAAATTAATAACATTACATTAATTTAAGCGTGCTGAAATGTGTTGTTGCTTTGCCAGCAATGAGAGTAGTTTCATTTTAATAGTGCTTTGAAGATAACGTGCAAATTATTTAGGTATTTTAAGGAATAAAACAATTTTCGGCACTTTAAAGGATCGCATAAGGAAACATTCCAAATACCTAGGTAATTTTTTAGAAAAAATTATTAATGCTTATTAACGGTAACAGTTAACTTGAATGTAGAGAACCATGGCTTGCTTGGAGTTTTTTTTGTTGTTTTTTTTCCCAATGTAAACAATGTTTACTGCCTCAAGATAACGTTGGTAGCTTTCCAAGCCTTTTTTAGTAAAATTATTGTTTTAAACAAAGCCATCTGAAAAATAATTATCAACAAAAAAAAAAGGTTTAGAATTACATTAAAAAGATAGGAATGAAACCGATATCTAGGATAAGGCAGGTTTCGATGTTGTTCAATGTATGTAAAAAAGTTAAAATAAATGCAAGATCTTAGATGTTCTTAATAATTACTTTCGAAAAATTTCATTTAATTTATTTAAAAATCTGATTTACTTTAAAAATACACGTTTAAAGATTATTTTTAGTTTTAAAAAAATCGTTTTTTTTTTTTTATCTCTCCTTTTTTTTCTTCTCAGATCAGAAGTTGAATGTTCAGCTTATTATGTCCAAGCCGCGTATATAAAATAAAACCGCTGCAGAAATAAGAATTTTGTCAACAAAACTATCGCAAATGTTTGTTTAAAAATATACATCTATAAACATGTTTGTGATAATAATAATAATAAAAAAACCAAAAGTAAACATTTAATAAATAAACTTTTCCAACATAAAAGAATATTACCAGAAAATAATTAAACATAGAATTCAAATATGCTATTATTGCCATCTTTCTTCAATTTTCTGTCAAATAAGATTTTAATCTATTGTTATCGGTAGATAGGGAACAAAAATAAATAAATTTCATACTGAATTACACGTCCACGTTATACAAGAATGGCTCAATGATGTGAAAAATCCAATTTAAAATATCAATCTTTCTTCAACAAAAATTTTCTCATCTCCTCGCGATGAAAAAGTCATTTTACCATATTTACTAGAGATACGGCATATCAAATTCAATATGCAATAAGGGGATGGAATTTTTTTTTTTTTTGAACCGGATATAATTTTAAACTGGCTTCGGGGTAGAAAAGGAAAACTCTTAGAATATATTAATAAAAAATAGAATTTTTTTCCCCACTTCGTTCTTTTCAAGATGTAAGCCAATACTTTCTTTTTTTAATGTGTAATTTATTACCTCCATCCAAATTAAAATGGAAATTTATCAAATTTCCTTGCATATCCTACGAGAGCACACTTAATCAATGCTAAGGACTTTCAGAAATAGTGATTAACAAAAACTATTTTTAGACTTTTGACTTAGATGAACTTCATGATTCGGGAAACTTTAAGGAGAATTTTAATTTTTTTTTCAATACTTCTGCCGAATTCAGTCTTATCATTTGTAGTATATTATTTCATATATATTTTTAACCATCAGTAGTAGGTCTGGAAATGTGAAAAAAATAATAAATACATAGATTTAAAAACAAAGCATTCATAGATTTAAAAACAAAGCATAGTGATTAACAAAAACTATTTTTAGACTTTTGACTTTGATGAACTTTACAATTGGGGAAACTTTAAAGATAATTTTAATTTTTTTTCAATACTTCTGCCGAATTCAGTCTTATCATTTGTAGTGTATTATTTCATACATATCTTTAACCATTTGTAGCAGGTCTGGAAATGTGAATAAAATAATAAATGTATAGATTTAAAAACAAAGCATTCATAGATTTAAAGACAAAACATTCATAGATTTAAAAACAAAGTCTTCATAGATTTAAAAACAAAGCATTCATAGATTTAAAAACAAAGCATAGTGATTAACAAAAACTATTTTTAGACTTTTGACTTTGATGAACTTTACAATTGGGGAAACTTTAAAGATAATTTTTTTTTTTCAATACTTCTGCCGAATTCAGTCTTCATTTGTAGTATATTATTTCATACATATCTTTAACAATCTGTAGTTGGTCTAGAAATGTGAATAAAATAATAAATGTATAGATTTAAAAACAAAGCATTTTTTTAGTTTTCGAAACTAAAGGGCTGGTAATTTTTCTTTCGATTTTCTGATTATGGCAAAAAGTAATGTCCCAAATCAAGTTTTCTTTTTTTTAAAAACATATTACAAATTTTTCCCCTCTATACCGTCACTAAGGAACCCCAAAATGTTTTGTATTCAGCAGAACTCAGTAAATTGATAATTGAGTAATAATTCAGTTTGACTGTTTTCTTATGGTCTTGAAAGCAAAAGATAAAATTCATTCGCAATTAAGTTTAAGTTATCTTTTAATAGACTACAGAATTCTTCTTCTTCATAAGCGCAACAGCCTTTCACAGGCCAAGGCTGACTCGCAGATTTTCCTCCATCTGGCCCTGTCCGGTACGAAGGCCCGCCATCGGTTGACTCCCAATAGCTTGAGGTCCTTTTCAACGTCGTCTATCCATCTTGTAGGTGGTCGTCCCCTACGTCTCGTCCCTTCAATTGTGGAAAAAGACAGAATTATTACTTTAGTTATTTTTTAGGCTGTTTACTAAACATTTATTAAATTAATACGAAGGAAAAAAAAGTGAAACGCAGTGATTTAGTTATGTAATAAATTATTGTCTCTTCAACAAAAAAGAAAAATAAATAAATAAATAAAAACTTATGATAATTTTTTTTTCCCTATTTCCTTTATTGTAGCTCCAACTGTGACGACAACCTTTGTATAAATTAATAATCAAACAACATAATGTCACCGATAAAATGCTGAAAGACGAATGAATAAAATAGTGGGCCATTATACCTTTCCATAATCTTAATAATTTAACTCATTAAACTTTCACAACCTTTTTAACGAGATCTCTTCAGAGAATAACGAGCACGAAACACCTGGAACTGTAGGCCAATAAGATAAATAGATGAATAATGACGTCACGCTAGGCGGGTGAGATTTGGGTAGGATTTAGCAGCTGTTGCCTTTATACGGTACCCCACACCAAGTTCGGGTTTTAACTAGATGTAACAATGCGGCGAAAAGCTGAATCTCAGCTTGTGTGCTGAAAATTTTATTGCTTATCCTGGAGGGAATAGAGTAATAAAACTAAGAATAGGCTTATCTTCTTCCTTCTTTTTATTCAAATAGGAATTTATTGCATGAAAATATGCGAGAAAAAAATTAAAGAAAAAAATAAGTAGAGAAAACAAGAAGAATTAAGACAAAGCTGATAAATATTGAAATTGAGTCAGTGCAATTGATCAGTATTGAAAATAATATGAATTATTTTGAAAATAGTATCATTTATGAATTGTGAATTATTTTCTTATTTTTAATTATTTTCTTATTTTTAATTATTTTCTTATTTTTGATTATTTTCTCATTTTTAATTGTTTCAATTGTTGCATATTTGTTACTGCTAACCACAGAGAAATATGTTTTATTTTATAAACGTTGTTGAACAGCCAACATAATTTTGGGTTTACGATTACTAATGTTCAATTCCGTAGCCTTGTAATTTTGAACTCAATCCAGAAGACAAGGGAACTCAAGTATTGGGAGAAATTTCCCTATGTGTAGGACTTCTTTTATTTATTATGGAACAAAACGGCATTAGCGTTACATGGAGAGGAAAACAACGAGAACCATTCACGGTTAGCCTGGTGGCAATGGGACTCTAACCCATGATCCGTCTACTACTGAGGATATTTTACGTCAGCACTGTGGTCCGTGCGAGCCGAGTGCGGAATTCGTGTAGACCGGCCGTAGATGGGATTCGAACCCGGCTCACAGAAATATATAAAGAGTTTTTACTCTAATTTTAGAGCATGTAAAAGGACTACGAGCTTCTTTTTTTTCCCCCCAATTTGCGGCAAAATGGCAACATTGGCCTAACAGTTTAGCGCCACTCTACGGAGAAAAAAAAATTAACTACTGCTTAAACTAGTGAGTTTTTCATTTTCTTTTATTATTTTTTATTGAGTTATTTTTATTTAATTATCTTTAAATTATTTTTTTAATTATTTTTTTAATTTATTTATTTTTAATTTATTTATCTTTAATTTATTTATTTTTAATTTAATTAATTTTAATTCAATTATTTTTAATTCTTTGTCATCATTTGGTTGTTTGTTTCATTTTAATTCTATGAAATGCTTAGATGTTAATTCCTTAAAGATGCCGTGTGTTAGTAAAGACAAAAGAAATCACTGTAAAGTTAATTACTATTTATTTTATATATTTCAATTACCCACCTTCTTTTTTCTTATTAAAGTGCATATTTATTGCGATAAACGACAAGCACCATTACTCCTTCTAAACTAAGGAATAAATTCCTTCAAGCGTTATTAATGTAATTTTTTTCTTCCTTTTCTCTGTTTCTAAAGAATTTATTATATAACAAACTGAAATAAAAAGGGGTAAATAAAAATATGACCGAAACACATTTTAAGTATAATAGAATTAAAATCTGAGATAAACGATTTGGAATTGATAAGAAAATGTTGTTTCTGCATAGAAGATTAAACAATTTCGAAACCCAATTCACGTAATCCTATCTTTATTTAATAATTTTGATTTAAATGAAGCAAAACTTTAAAACTGATCACACTCAGAAAAGTACTTCCTGTCTTCGTGCTTAACAATAAACCTTCAAGGTATAATCGTACAAAAATAAGCAAAAATATGTCGGAGACACTAAATTATGACAGTAGAGTGCCTAATAATCAATTCTACTATATCAACATGCAGTTTCCTTTCAATTTTACATCAGAGAGCAGGAGAAACTTTTAGAAAAGCATCGTATTGATGACAGAGTAAGTATTATAGTCCATGTTGCTAACTAAAGAAGCGAAAAATGTCGAAATATATAACTATAAATCATAACTTAAAAGATTCAAATGAATTAAAATAAAAGAAACAAAAGGTAAAAAAAGGAAGAAAGCAAAAAGAAAACGCTGGAACAATTCTATTTAAGTGATTGAAAGCACAATACGCGGGCTGTTATAGTTTGTTTATGGTAAGAACTCCCCCCGTCACAAAGTCTGAGCACGTCTGTTGTTATGGAAACAAGAGTAGCCATTTCAGGGAGGGTAGCTTCTCTTCACTTTAGGCCTAACACAGTAGACTCTTCAAGAAAGATTCCCTTTCTTTCGCAGACGGGAACCAAAACCTGTCCTAAACAATGACCCCACATTCTACTTGAAATAGCTATACCTCGTTACCATAGTCACCGCCACGGGTCCAGACGAATGGCTATTGGTGTTCTTACTTTAGACAAACTATAGTAATCTTTATATCAACTATATTTGTAATTTTCAGCTCTAAAATTACCCTTGTTTTCGCAGTTAACTAAAATTCAATAATAATTTCGTTAACTTATTTTGCAGAAATTGATACCCATAGTGGATTTAAAATCCAGTTATTTTCACTAATATCTAATATACTATCATTTTCAAATGTCATAAGCTGTAGAGAAATTCACGTACTTTCAAGTTAAATCCCTATCAAGTTAAATCCGTATTATCTACTCGAGTTTTGCAGAGAGGCGGGATTGTATAGAAAGATCACAATTGAGAGAGAGATTTAGTTCCTTTCCATCCGATTATTTCATACAGAATAATCTCGGCTCTCTACAGAGCTTGCAGTTCTCTAAAGAGAGCTTACAGAACAGACAAACGCGAACATGCGTCATGCTATGTCAAAATGCTGAAATATTTATATTTTTTATGCACGTATCCACAGGGTTAAGCGCATCATAATTTAGGAAACACTAGTATGAAATAGTAATAAGCAAATTTATTTTCAAACGATGTAAAATAAATTATTAATAAATTTAGCATGCCCGTATAACATACAGAGTTATTCACAATTCCCTCCGCCTGTAAACGCCATTTTTCTTTACTACAACTGGCTTCAGTGGTACATGTTACTGCCATCTACCGGCAACTGCTTAAATTAAAACTTGAATACTTTCGGAATAATTTCATATGCTCTTTTTTGCCATTTTCGTCTTCGTTTTTTTACTATAACGCTTCGAAACCCGGGAGGGAATTATGAATAACCCTGTATTAAAAACATAAAAATTAGTTTAAAAATATTAATTGACAGTGAATGAAACTACGACTGTATTTAAGTTGCTTAAATTCAGGTTTACGATGTCCTAATTCTGCTAAGTGTTTTGGTGTGTAGAGGTGTTGAAAAAAATACTACGCTGATAGTCCTTTTGTCTTTAATAAAATTCTTATTACACGGATATGTTTTGACTATGACAATATTTCAGACTCGCAATTAATTTTGTTGTACTCCTTATCATATTTTCTAGCAAAGATAATTATTAAGTGGTAATGTGAGATTACATTTGGAAGAAAAAAAAAAATCAAAAAACGCAGTTTGTTCTCAGATAAAGTCGCTTTAAATTACACACTTCATGAAATTAAGTTTTACACTTGGTTATCTAATCCTCTTGGACTTTATATGTTTACTTCTTCTTATCTCATGTTTTCATAAAGCATTCATCATTCATAAGGGAGGGGGGAGGGATAGAAGTAAGCCAATCGCTCAGACCTGTAATTACAGATTCTTGTTTAAAATTTAGACACGTTATCAGATTTAAAGGAATATCTCTTTTAACAGTCTCTTATATCCGCCTTCTTATCAGTC
This sequence comes from Parasteatoda tepidariorum, assembly GCF_982258835.1. NCBI lineage: Eukaryota > Metazoa > Arthropoda > Arachnida > Araneae > Theridiidae > Parasteatoda > Parasteatoda tepidariorum. Next base: position 46,818,429 of record NC_141761.1, on the reverse strand, counting down.
GCTCTTCACAGACAAAATTCAAGAAATTTCTCTGGTGTTTACTTTGCTTTATTTAATGGTATTCTTACGCTTCTGTAGAGATAAATAATTGTGTACAGTTTTTAGAGTTTTAACGAAAATGGTGAAACTTAATTTATTCAGAGACGTTGCATTTACAAAGTTCTACATTCATGTATTGTAGCGTTGAGTAAGATTATGGTGACTTTATACCTAGATGGATATTTCATGTGCGGCTGTACTTTCACTGAATATGAGTAATAAAACATGCAATTTTCTTTTTGTCATTTCATTTATGAAATAATTGTTGGTTCTTATAAGTTTTTAAAAAGTGAGTTTTCAGCGGCATTTCAACAGAACAGGCTTCCTAAGATTTTCTTTAACATTTTTCAAAAATCAAATTTGAGTATTTGACTGTCTAGTTTAACCATACATTCAATGAGAAGTAAAGATACGCAAAGCGACGGAATCCATGAGGGAAGACCAAGTGTTCAAATACTGCTTCCGAAGACAGCTGGGTTGATATGGAACAGCGAAGCAGTGAGTTCAAAAACGTGAAATATCTATCTGATAGCTGAAGGTAGTCAGTTTTGAATATGCAGGCCGACTGTTACTTGCCATACTTCGTATAGTCACTATAGACTCTTGTGCATATATTATTACATTTATATGATATATAGACTTCATTCAATCCAACGGAACTGGGCCGGGATAGCCTGGTCGGTAGGGCGCTGGGCCCATATCCAAGAGGTCGTGGGTTCGATCCTCGCCGGCCGAAGACTCCCCGTGTAGTAAATGGTGACTGATGCACGTTAAATCTGTCGAGTCTCAAAGTCCTCCATGTTCCCACAACAAATCAATACCTCTGGGGGTACTGATCCAGGAGTTTCCTTGTCTTCTGGATTGGTTCAAAATTACAAGGCTACGGAGTTGAACGTAAGTAGTCGTAAACCCATGAAATTGGGTCGGCTGTTCAACGACGGTTATAAAATAAAATAAAATCCAACGGAACTGAGTCGCGATGGATCATGGGATAGAGCGTTCACCTTCAGATGAGGCGAACAGGGTTCAAACCCCAGTCGATACGAATTCCGCATCCGGCTTGCACCGACCACAGTGCTGACGTGAAATATCCTTAGTGGTGTACGGATCATGGGTTAGAGCCCCCTTGCAGTCAGGCTAACCATGGGAGGTTCTCGTGGTCTTCCTCTCCATGTAACGCATATGCGGGTCAGTTCCTTCAAAAAGTCCTCCAAGAAGGCAAATTTCTTCTAATAATCGATCCAGGAGCTTCCTTGTCTTCTGGATTGGGTTTAAAATTACAAGGCTACGGAGTTGAACATTAGTAGTCCTAAACCCATAAAAAATGGGTCGGCTGTTCAACTAATGTTATAAAAAAAAATCCAATGGAACTCAGTATCAGTCATTCACTATAAAGAAATCTAAATTTATAGATTTTCGATATAAAAATGAACTTCTTCTGTGCCAAATACTTCTTTCTTCCAATAGTTCATTTTAAATCGAATTGATGCTAAACTATTGGATGCAAAGAACAAAATTTGTAAATATTGGGAATTGTTTGAAATATGGACTACCACACACATTCAAAATATTAAAAATACAAAAAAAAATGTTTAAAAATAATACCAAAAAATCTAAAAATGGTGCTGTAAAAATAAAACTTGCGCAAAAAATATACTTGCTATTAAAGAATCACGATTAATCGTTTATTAAATTTGATGTTATTGTTATACTTTACAACAATTAATAGATTTCAACTGAAGTTTTTAAGTTATGCTTTCGATGCTAATAATATGTCTTTTAATAAGGGGATTTTCATGCAGGAAATATGTTTTTTTTTTCATTTAAATTAATTAATGGTCTCGAAAAAGTTCTACAGCTGTTGCATTTTCTAAACTTGTTATTTTATCAGTTATTCTACTGATTTAAAATGACTGTTGAGATAAAATAAAACAAAAGGAATGGAGATAAATATGAAATAAATTACACGTTATGCAATGTAGAAAGATAACTTTACGAGTTTATCTTATTATCTGCTTACTTAAGTAAGCCATCTACATTCTATTAACAAATATTTAAAAAAAAGTTTCAGCTACGCCTTAATTTACTTTACACAAGAGTACGAATTAAAAAAATATTTTACTTTATATTTGAAAAAAAAAGGTAACGTTCATTGGAAAAAAAATCAAAATTTCAATAAAAATGTTCAGAAAAATCAAAAACATGTTTGTTATAATAGCAATATATTATTATCCAATAAAAGAACATGTATGTTATAATAGCAATATATTATTATCCAATAAAAGAACATGTATGTTATAATAGCAATATATTATTATCCAATAAAAGAACATGTTTGTTATACAGTCGAACCCCGCTATAGTGAACCGTCTGCGGACTCAGTAATGTGTCCACTATAACCGACGGTTCACTATATCCAAATTTTTTGAAGAATATTTTTTGCATAAGACAGTTGAATGATTGAAAATTGGCTTTGCAATTTTGCATAAGTTATTTAAAAAATTATTAACTAATTAACAGATAATAAAGCAAAAATTGATGGAAAAAGTAATTACGTCGCTAAATATTAGTTTTATTTTCACTTTTAATGAAAAAAATTTGTGATTTTTGATTGAACACAATTTGATTTTAAATTGAGTTCATCAATTTTCTTATCTACAATGTGCAAAGAATGCAAGATTTTTACATTTTGAACAAGATTTCAAACCATCTTAACAAAGCATCTCCTACGTTTTCTCTTTGAGCTCCACGCAGTTTTTTCGATGAAACCATGTTTTTGTCGTATGCCGCAAGAATTGCACTTCGATTTTTCCAAATGTTTGAAACTGTAGATTTTGACAAACAAAATTCCTTACACAGTGTCGATTGATTGGTTCCATCATCAATACGCTTTACAATTTTAACTTTGTCCTCTATCGAAAACGCTGTTCTCTTTAGAGAATTTGCCATTTTCACTGCTTTTGAAATAAAAATCTTGTCTCAAATAGATAATGTAAGAATATGAAGAGAGCATCTGTAGAATGAGTTAAATTGTTCCCCTTCTTGATTGTCAAGGGGTGATTTGTAAAGAATATGGTTTGAACAGATAAGAAAATTCCAAAAATTCAGCAGGTGGCCAAGTTAACTAGTTGTAGAGCAAGCTTGGGGAAAAGAGATATAGCGAAGCTTGTCAGGGAGGGGGGAGTATAAGATAAATGATCTGTTTGACATTTATTACAGTATAGTTAGAAGTGATAAGCATAAAGGAGAGTAATATGACACATTTTATGGGAATGCATTCATTTTCAGTCCCAACACCTACAAGTTTAAAGATGGAGGACTGAAAAAGATATTTAAAGAAATGAAATTTGAGTCCACTATAACCGAGTTTCTAAGTTGTTCACTATAAGCGTTAAAAATAACATTATTTAAATAGGAATACGGACGGGACCGCTAAAAAAGTTCACTACATCCGAGTGTTCACTATATCCCAGGTTCACTATAGCGGGGTTCGACTGTAATAGCAATATATTATTATTCAATAAACACAATGTAATAGTACCATCTTTTAAATTATATTGATTGAAGGGTAGGACGAATTGCACAATTTTTAAAAACTGGAAATGTTAATTTTAATTTCACAATCAAGTATTTAACTGTACAAATTGTAGTAATTTTTTTTCTGTTTAACTGTGTCGTAAATTGCTGTTCAATATACGTTCCATATGAAAATGAAGTAGACTGTGAGTGAAATGAAGTAGAGTACTTAATACTTGATGAAGTAGAGTATGAAGTATGAAGAAATAAATGAAGTATGAAGAGATAAATGAAGTAGAGTACAATAATAATTACCATTAAGAAAGAGACAAGCTTTGAGGGTTGCAAATTGATAATTGTTGTTGAATCGTGGAAAATCGAAAAGCTCTATCAAAATCCAAAGAATCATCGGGGAGAGAGGCTATACAAATCATCAAAACCAATTTGATTGCAGCAAGAAATTGAGTGATGCTGAAAGGCGATTATTAGAATCAATTTCAACCGACAATCAAACAATTTTGACGTTTTGTTCCCCAGTCTTCCCCAATAGTGATTTCTCAGATTTCGAAATCATGTTTTTTTCCCTTGATTTAATATGAATTTGTTACTCGATGTCTGTATACCTTTTTATTTGACTGCGAATTTAAGGGTACGGAGGTATTTATAGAACTGTGCGCGAATATGAAAGAGGAAAGCAGCTGGCATGCAAAAGAATAAAAATCACATCGGAAAGTGGAACAAACTATGCGCAATATACAAGGGCAATAAGCAAAAATCCTTTTAAATCACTTTATTTCAGCTACTTATTCATACATGCTTCATATTTAAGACCAAAATACTGTTACAAAAAAAGTCCCAAGTCAAAGAATAAACATAGAACATATTCTATACATATTATATATATTCTGTAGCCTAGTGACTTGCACTACATCGCCGCTTTGCCGATGCTTTACTTTTGCAATTATGTTTCTGTTTTTCACACTGTTCATTACGGAGCACCATGTGCACTAAATGTCATTAGACATATTATATAAGTTTTGTGTAAAGTTAACCTTATTTCTATGACATATCCAGTTCGCGATTTGTTGGGGAAATTTTTGTGCATGTGCTATCGAGCTCAAATAGTGTTAGATTTACTGTAAACTGTAAGGATATTCAAAATCTCTTTATTGCTATTTAAATAATTTCTTGTCGAAAATAGACGATACCAAACATATTCAAACTAACTTTTATCTATTAGATAAGCTGGAGCAATAAATATATAATGATGCGAGCCACGTTTTAAAATGTTCACGAGAATATTTTTGATGAAAAACGCCTCAGATATCACTAACCATTAAAGCAATAAGATGTCTCTGAGCCGCGGTGGCTCAGGGGATGAGTGTTCACCTCCCAATGAGGTGACCCAGGTTCAAACTCCAGAGGCGGCTGGTTGATACGAATTTTGTTCCAGACTCGCACCACCCACAGTGCTGACGTAAACTATCCTCAGTGGTAGACAGATCCTGCGTTAGAATTCCTCTACCGTCGAGTTAACCATGGGAGGTTTTCGTGGTTTTACACCCAATCTAACACAAATGCGGATTAGTTTCATCAATAAGTCCTCCCCGAAGGCTAGTTTGTTCCAATGCATGGTCCAGTAGCTCGCTTGTCTTTGGGGTTGTGCTCAAAATTACTAGGCTACGGCGTTCTACATTGATAGTCGTAAACTCAAAACTGCGTCGACTGTTCAACGTCGGTAATAAAATAAAATAAACTAATATGTCTCTGTAGATTTTGTTATCTAGTAGAAATTCCGGAAACAATACTAAATAATAGTTTAATGTAAATATTTACCCTCTATGAAAAGTGTGACTAATTACTATATTCTCCCAAGCCCTTTAATTAGTTCACCATTTGCAATGCTTGAAACAAATGTTTATTTATAATCAGCATAAAAAGAAAGCAGAGTAAGTACTTTTTTTTATTCTAAAAAGAAAACAATAACTGTTTTAAAAATAAGCCAGTACTACTGAATATTCCTTTTTTCTTATTCTATTTTCCCACCCTTAGTGTTTTTTATGCCGTCAGATTCTAGAAAATCTTGGCGTATACCTCAGATACGAGAGCTGAAAAATTCTATTTCGAATTGTAAATTTTTTCATCTTCTTCTTTAGCCCATACGAATCCGATTTATTTCTTTGCTCTTCTTTTAGAGCAAGTGGATATCTCGAAACGAGATAGTAGAAGATTTGAGTAAGTTGGAGGGCAGGGGCTGAGAAAATGGAAGGAAATAGAAGAAAATAGTTCCTTTAAAATTGCTTTCTGCCCTCCCCTCAGCCGTTATGTTTTTGTTTTGCATGAGACACAGCGAGTTCTTTTCTGTTGCGAAGAATTTTCCATCGCCCACTCTGGCAAAGTACTAAAATGTTTCGAACATATTTGAAATGTTCGCACACACTTAAACAAGAAAACTTTTATTTGAAGTCCCGTCTAAAAAAGAGAAGAATAAAAACAATTTTTGATTCAAATGTATTTTATGAGTTTCGATGTAAGGAAAAGACGTTTTATTTTATTATCTCGCATTCCCAATATGTTTACATCCTAGACCATTATCAAACACTACTATATGTTTTAAAGAATATTCATATAGTAGAATAATGTAAGGTATATTTTAGAATAAAAAACTTTATAAAAGCTTATTTTATTATCTCGCATTCCCAATATGTTTACATCCTGGACCATTATCAAACATTGCTATATATTTTAAGGAATATTCATATAGTAGACTAATGTAAGGTATATTTTCGAATAAAAAACTTTATAAAAGCTTATTTTATTATCTCGCATTCCCAATATGTTTACATCCTAGACCATTATCAAACACTACTATATGTTTTAAGGAATATTCATATAGTAGAATAATGTAAGGTACATTTTAGAATAAAAACAATAAAAAAAAGGGGAAAGATTCTTTAAATCTTTTTGAATACATTTCTGTGTACTTCTTATACTGCATAGAATATAGTAGAATAATGTAAGGTACATTTTGGAATAAAAACATTATAAAAGGGGGAAAGATTCTTTAAATCTTTTTAAGTACATTTCTGTGTACTTATACTACATAGAATATAGTAGAATAATGTAAGGTATATTTTAGAATAAAACATTAAAAAAGGAGGGAAAGATTGTTTAAATCTTTTTGAGTACATTTCTGTGTACTTCTTATACTACATAGAAGAGGAGTGGCATTGTTATTCGTTTCTTAGGGCAGGAGTATATTTTTTATATTAATTTTTTAAATATGTAAAAGGAAGAAAATATCCAGAATCGTCCTTTTCAATTCATTTGTGGGAAAGCCTAGATGAGGATCGAACCAAGGACCTCTGGATCCATAACTGGATGCTTTACTAGGGAAATGGGTGCATACCTAAAACCAAATTGAATTAGGAAGCTTTATATAGTAACAGCCGCATATTCAAAGTGGTTCAAAACTACAACTCGCAGATCAGAAAAGCATAAATAAATAACTCCTAAGCTCTTAAATGGGGCCATAAAAGTAGAGGTGATTTCATGTCATAAGGTTAAGAAAAGAATATTTTAAAAAAAAGTTAGAGGAATGTATTTCATATTCTATACTTAAACTTTTAAACAAAGTAAGAGTTATTTATACTCTTTAGAGAACTGTTTTTCCCAACTGCATCATCCTCGGCTAATCAGAGCTCAGTATATTGGGCAGCATTCGGTGTAGTTTTATCTTTAAAGAATAACATCTTCAGATTTTTTTTATTCTGTTATTAGCAACACAAACAAGGCAAACACATACAAGGCATATAAACATAGAGGAAAGGTTTAAAACAATACCTTCACATGCTATATTATACTTACAAATGAAACATAGGTGTTAAACGAGTTTGATTGTAGAGAAAAGTGTCAGTGTTCTTAAATTATGATTTTTTTTTTGGAGTAATGTATATAAATATTAATAAGCTTGTGTTTGGGTCATTATTAAGTGAAGTTTAAAAGTGTGAAACATTTTGTTTGGTTTTAAAACTAGCGACATCAAGATAAAAATGAGTATTCTGATAAAAGAAATCTAGTCAGCTTCAGTCTTTAGATATTGTTGTACCTGTGTAAATAGTTGTATTTCTCCGTATTTATTTTATGTGAAGTTAAATTATAGTATTTATTCACATTCTATTATTGTTTTCAATACTTTAGTTTGATATCTAAATTGAGTTACAAGTGAATTGTTTACTAGTACTATTTTGAGAGTCTAAATATAATTTAGTAATTTCAAGTTTTAAAGTTAAATATTGTATATCCCTTCTAATGTAAAAATTGCATGTTGCATTTAATTTGATTATTTAGTTTTAAAAGTGAAAAGTTTTAATTGCAACATAATGCATTGGTTTCAATCTAAAGTTTAAAGAAGTATTTCCACAAATAAAATCATAAATAACTTTTCCTTTGTTTTCTCTGGAAAAAGTTCTTCCAAGGGGAAAGGTGTTATAAAGTCTAAAAATATCTAAAAAATATCTGGCCAACAAAAGCATGAATAAAAAAAAATATAATGAGATGAATTAAAAGCACGAGACAATTTATGGAACAGCAGAGAGTTATTGATTTTTGATGAGAATAGTTTTTATTTTGAATTTAAAGTTCACACTAAACAGTTACGGGTTTTTTCATTTATTTTGCAAGATTATTACTAACCTGTTACGGGAATTTTAAGTAAATCTTGTTTAGTTTATGTGAGGTTGTGAAATCAATGTGTTTTTTTATAAAAAAAGAACTCTTTCTTTAATGTAGCTTGATTTGTTACAGCGTCTGGCAAGTTTAGGGGGAAAATATACTTGAGGGTGCACCTTGGCGAAATTGGCGACTTAAGTTTGGCACTATTCCTGTTTGCGTGGAACACCGTGGTAACGGGAATGGCGGCCAAAACATAATGATATTTCAATAAATCATTGGGAAATTTCAACAAAACATCGGCCAAAACTTGCAATGAACCCAATATAAGCAAAATTAATAAACCCAATAAAACGGATTTTGATTTGAAGCAAAAATTAATGGAGTAGGCGCAGAAGGAAAAGGGAAAAACAACTCACTTCTTCATTAAGCTTGAATATTCTCAGATTTAGCTGCACGGAATTATCCAATAACAGTTAGATACTGTCTAAATTTATCATGAATAGAATCTGTGTACCTCCATCGCCACATAAATTCGACGAAATACGAATCGAAAATGGCGTTTGTAATACCGGACAAGAGGTGAAATTTTTTTTTTTCTTAAATCCCTTTTTATGACTGCCCACATACCTTCGATCTTATTGACCAGATTCAAAAGTAACCTTACCAGCCGGTATCCAACGTAGAACTAACGGACCTCTGAAATTACATATAGTGTTGAACATTTAAAATAACGCTAAAATCTAAACCAATCGGAATCACGATTGGGTTTCAACATCGCCCAGCTTGGCGATCAACCGCGATCACAACTTGGCGAGAATCAAGGGGCACCCTCAAATACAGGGTGTCTCAGTTAAGCGTTTCAGAACTTCTAAGAGGGGTAAAGGGCATCCTGACAACTCCAAATCATATAGCAATGTGGGGTCGGAAATGCTTTCCTGAAGCGGTGACGTACACAGAAGCACCATAAAGAAAAGAGACCGTAAGTAAAAAATCGTTTTAATAATACATTGAAAAAAGCGTAAGGCACATGGGTCAAAGTAAGTGTTAGAAGTTTCTGCCACCGGCTACAATGCACACCTCACATCTCCGGTGCATGGACATCCGAACATTCTGCAATACTCCAGGCAAATCTCGAATTTCTCCGGCAGCTACTGCGATTCTTGCAACCAGCTCCTCAGCATTGTCAACAGGGGTGTCATAAACCAGTGTTTTCATATGACCCCAAAAATAAAAATCAAGACATGATAGGCCGGGTGACTGAGGAGGCCAACGCACTGGAAAGCTCGGTCGGAACTTTCGAACAACGCCATCTACCGCGTCAGGAAAGCATTTCCGACCCCACATTGCTATATGATTTCGAGTCGTCAGGATGCCCCCTACCCCTCTTAGAAGTTCTGAAACGCTTAACTGAGACACCGTGTATATTCTATCCAAGTTTAGAAAATGGGTACCTATTTTTGAAGTGCTTGAAACATGTCTACTGTTTTATCCTATTTGTATATTTCGGAAGCGTATAAATTTTTTGCTCAGGTTTATAATTATTATTATTATTATATAATAATTGCTATTATTATTTAATAATTGTTTATAATTATATTATAATTGCCTAAAGAAATCTCTAGTTTCATTACTATGCGTTGCATGAAGGGTTTCATATTAAATCATTTTTTAAGCATTTCATTTAAAATGGGGAAATAACATGAGAAAACGTTGATTTAATTATTTTAGTTGTATTAAAATTTTACCAAACACTTATTATAATTATATCCTACAAAGGCTTTCCCATCTGTGATAACAAATTGCTCCTTAATCTGAATTTTTTTAAGGAACTATCATCTTATTGGATTGAAATACATAGAGATAAACAAAAAAGTATAAAATAGAGCAGAATTTTAAGAGTGTCTACTTCAGTTTTATCAAAGGACAAGAGGAATGTAATAAAACACTATCTCGATCTTTGAGTTCCACTCAATATCAGTGAACTTAACTCAGCCTTCCAGAAGAAGAGGGCAACACCAATATCAAATGTTCGATAAATGCGTCAATCGCCAAGTGCGCGTAGCCAAGAGAAGTTATTGACTTTTATGTCAAGATAGGGGTTCTTCTAACTAATGGCTGACCCATGGGAAAGATAAAAGAGCTTGTTCGCAATTAGTGCTGCTCTAGCTCGTAAAACTGGGTCGAAGTTGAGTAATGAGACGAATTTTTGGTCTTGTTTCTGACGATGTCGTCAAAAAAAAGGAGCAGATTAATCTATTTTTCCGAAATATCTTCGAGGAAATTTATGATTTGCTGTTTCCCCTAACGAACAGGAAACTAATGCTATTTCAGATAGATAAAATAAAAATTTATTCTTTGTATAACGCAAATACAATACAGTGATTATTTTATTACAGATTTAACGTCTAATTTTGCAGTGTGTTTTGTTTCACACTACTTTTGCAAGTGTGGGGGGAGGAATTATCGACAATGCCAACCTTCATCTACCAAATGGTATCTCAAGCTTAAATCAAGCTAGCATGTCTTATATACTAGTGAATTGATGTTTAATTTTCGTAGTGGTAGTTACGCCACAATACTCCCCCACCAGAATTTTATCAGGGAAAGAATTCGATGAATGGATACCACTAGTTGCTGTACTTGTTAAAGACTAGGAGAGCTGGATTAAGGTCACCTGGTTTCTTTGAGTGCTGAATGTGAGAGGTGTATTAACTTCACGGTCGTAGTCGCTCCTGCGTTGCATTTAGCAGTCGAGTGTATGCAGGCTGACGTTGTGTATGATCGAGAGAAGACGGAGTAGCAACAGCGTGAGGAGGTGGATAATGTTGCAGTCACAAGTAGCAAGTCAACTGTTCCATCCATCGAAATGGGTGTTACTGTCAAGATAGGCGTGATCATAGCACATCCGGGTCACCAATGTGGGGGGGGGGCTGAGTTATCGACAGTGCCAACCTTCATCTATCAAAAGGTACCTCGTGATTGAATCAAGTTAGCATGTCTTATATACTAGTGAATTGATATTTAATTTTCGTAGTGGTAGTCACGCCACACAAGTAACGAAATATCTCAGGAAATTTATAATGTGTTGTTCTTCCTAACGAACAGGAAACTAATGCCATTTCAGATCGATGAAATAAATATTTATCCCTTGTAATACGCAAATACAATACAGTGATTATTATTACAGATTTAACGTGTAATTCTGCAGTGTGTTTTCTTCCACACTACTTTTGCAAGTAACGAAATATCTAAGGAAATTTATGCTGTGTTGTTCTTTCTAACGAACAGGAAACTAATGCCATTTCGGATCGATGAATTTTGTAATGCGCAAATACAATACAGTGATTATTATTACAGATTTAACGTCTAATTCTGCAGTGTGTTTTCTTCCACACTACTTTTGCTAGTAACGAAATATCTCAGGAAGTTTATAATGTGTTCTTCCTAACGAATGTCATTTCAGATCGATGAAATAAAAATTTATGCTTTGTAACGCACAAATACAATACAGTGATTATCATTACAGATTTAACGTCTAATTCTGCAGTGTGTTTTCTTCCACACTACTTTTGCAAATAACGAAATATCTCAAGAAATTTATAATGTGTTGTTCTTCCTAACGAACAGGAAACTAATACCATTTCAGATCGATGAAATAAAAATTTATCCATTCCTTTGCAATACGCAATTACTATAATAAAATACACTAATAATGCATGACAATGCACACGTAATAATTTTTTTTTTTTTTTTGCTAACTCGGCTCATGCGCGAGCTCATAAAATAAAGACCTTGAATTCTCAATAATGAAAAAAAAGGATCTCGTGAAGGAAAAATAAATTTTTTGCAACAATGGATAATCAGTATTTAAAACAAAGAAACTGAAATAAAATCACGAAAAATAAATTAAAATAGCAATGATTTTCGAACAAATTATAATTTAGAAACAAAATTTGCGTTATCTTCAGAAATAAAAATGTCTCCTGCAGTGCGTCAAATTCTTACCCCGAAATTAACTTTCAGTGGGCTAAAGATTGACCCAACAAATTGCTGAATCTTAATATTTTTTATTTCGTCTTGCTCCTTGCACTTCCTTATTTCACGTTTGTAAAACTTATAGATTAATGCAGCAAAGCAAACCGTAACGTGAAAAGAAAAAAAAAGATAAAAAATTCGAAAAAAAAGCACTTAACATTTAAATAACTATTGAACAAATTAAAATTTCGAAAAATATTCAAAATAAACATAATATTTTTAAAAACCACGTTTTTGCAGTGGAGAATAATAATTGAAAAACAAAAATTTGAAAAACGAAAAACGTGGAGCGCATGAAATACATAACGGTAATGTTATATTAGTGTGTATGTGTGCTCATGAGAATGTATGTGTGTATGTGTGCTCATGAGAATGTATGTATGTATATCTGAATGTGGATGTGGTTGTGCATGTGCATGAGTAAGAAAATGTGTATATGTACGTACATATATACTGTTATGTACATGCGCCCCACGTTTTTCGTTTTTCAAATTTTTGTTTTTTAATTATTATTCTCCACTACAAAAACGTGGTTTTTAAAAATATTATGTTTATTTTGAATTTTTATTTTGTACTCACTTCCAAAATCTCAATTTTTTCACTCACTGTACGCAAAACTTTTCAACTGACATGCGACACTAATTTGAAATAATCGAATCGACAACAAAAGACAATCGCGAAAATATTAAGTTTTCTTTATTTCTATTTTACTTTGTATGTCTTCTTTCTCTTCATTTTCATGCATTGTCATCCAATTCTGAACTATGTGCCAAATTTGAAGTCTGTAGCTAGTCTGGAAGTTAGTTTAAAATCGATTACAAAATTCCACCCGAACAGACATACACGAAGGCAAGGTGGTAATAAAAAGAAAACCTCTATGTTAAGTACACAAACAAAACCCTTTCACCATATCAAATGTCAACCCTGTAGTTTTATTCCTGAGGCCCGTATGGTAATTTTTTCCAACATGCGTAACATTTAATAACTCTCGAACTAATTATCAAAGGTTATAATTTTTTTTTATTCTATTATACTCCCTGTAAATTTTTCTACTCACCTTTGTAGTTTCAAGTTCCTAAGTTTTATAATTTTTGCGCTACAAAACAAAGAACGTTAAGTTGAACACCCAAAACAACGGCGACGATTCTTATTAATCTTATGAGAAAACTTGCCACCATGCAACATTCTAGAAGTCGTGCCCTGGGTTGCCTATCCATGGTTTAGGAGCTTTGAAATATAGTTTAAAATATAGGTAAAGGGCTTGATCGAAGCTTAACTAATTAATAATTTATGTAATGAATGGACTCCATTAAGAGGCCCCGCTTCTCCTAAATTTTAAATATGCTTTTAAATTCTCTTTATTTAATTTTCACAAACTAACTGATGGCGGACATTTACTTTATTTGGCAGTATCCTTCGCTAAATGTAAAATACAAGGGCGGTATACCCAAACAGAACTTCATAAATAAAGCATGCGGTAATTTAGATTAACTTTTAATTTTTCTGAAAAAAATTATACCAATTCAGTTTTGATGATACAGAAAGGCAGTTAAATCGTATATATTTTCCTGTTTTTAAATTTTTGATGAACATCTCTGTTTTCGTGCAATTTACGTTATAAGAATCATCCAAATCGGGTTTCGTCAGTTTAAACTGTACTGAAATATAATTTAAAAAAAAAAAAAAGCTGCCAAATGTAAAGTTTAAAATTGCTGTTTCAAAATCTCGAATCAAAGTTTGTTATTGCTTTAAAATTTTGAAGAAAATTTCACGGGAGTTCAAAATATTATCAAGCTCTATTTATCCTAATTTAAAAAACGACTATCTTATTTTCCACCTCTTATGAAAAGTATAATGCTGCCGAATTATACTGTATCATCAAAAGTTGAGTTTAAGTACAAAAAATAGAAAAAGAAAAGGAAAAAAAACTTTAAGAAAACGAAAATCAAAAATTTAACTTAAAATCCCAGAAGTAAAAATAGGAAAAGCACAATGGATAATAAAAACAATAAATAACAGATAATGAAACACAATGAATAATAGGGAGAAAAAAAGACTAAAAAGCAGATTGAAATAATATACCAATATAATCTTTCCCATTTAGTATTGCAAAATTAAAATTAAGTCATTGATAGTAATTATACGATACTAGTTATCGATAATAACTATTATCTGCATCGGTAGTCATAAAATAAAATGAAACTTAAAACCAACTGTAGCTGATAAAGTCAGAACACAAAAAACAAAAAGAACCCACAAAGCGGAAACCGATAAGGAAACTGCATTTTCCTCTTAAATGAAAAATCATGCTTTTATAGTATTTAAGTAAACAATTACAGAAAAAGGCAAATTGATTTGTTTTTGTGTGCCCCATTGTTATCCACTTTAATATGTGCAATCCTGAAAGCAACTGAAATAGTCAATTAAGTTAATTCCGACTTACTTAATCTGCAATAACAATAAAATTTGAGTACGTTGTTAAAGTGAACGGATACTAGTTTTCATGCAAAATTGGTATTTACCTTCTCTTTAATCGATTTTCCTTATTCTCAAAGCACTTACGGAATACAATGGAGCTCGCGAACATTTGTTGAGATCGATTTGAAAGTAACGGTATCGATACGATAAACCGCAAATTAATTGCCTTATGCCAATTATCGGGTAATTGCACCAATTTGTAATAAAAGCTCGGGTCATCGCCTCGCGCGTAAATGCAGGGGCGGCACCAAAAGCGGGATTGAGTGACTGTAATTCGTTGATTGAGATTCAAGTCCCCAGCCTAATAATCTGTAATTTAATACACTGTCTCCACTAATTAAAGAGCATTCCGAAACAAAATGCGGTAGGCTTTGTACTGCACCACCCCCCTTTCGTGCTCGGCTTCAGTTTTTATGAAGTTCTACTGCATAAATTGGAGGCTGGTAGTTGGGGTAGTTGTGGAATTTGTAACTAAGTGCGGTCGCTGTGGCCTTTGGTATCAGGCATATAAGCCAGTACGTTGTACGGTTTCCCGCCCCCCTCTACATCTCCAACATCGATTTTCTGGTCATGGTTGCTATGGCGACAGAAACTGAGGAATGCAGAGGGGATGCTTACTCGGTCCTTTCGAGGAATGGAAAATCCTTTTTGCCTACCTACATTCCTCTACGCTGCCTTTCTTAGATCTTCGATTACAAAAACTCTTCCGAAAGTATTCTTCCCACATGTATCAAATGTTAGAAAGAGAGTTTTAAGTCTTTTTGTACGAAACAGGATAAAAATAAAGAAACAAATGAAAATGCATTTATTTCAAGGTTAGGGAATATACAAGGTATTATTTAAAAAATAATGGATAATATTCAAAATAAAAATTCAGCATTTTTTTTATTTTTTTTTTTTTTTTTTCTTGTTGATGGTAGTACAATGTATAAAAATAAGTAAATAAATCTGGATAGAATAACTATTGATCTAATGATCGGATCTTTACGTTCTAGGATTCAATGTAAAAGCTTGACGGCAGATATGTTAACTAGTGCAGACAATATTTTAAGTAACGAAATCAGACACAAAGACTTATTTTCTCTGAATAAACATACGTTTTTCCGACGGATTTAGATTTCTAACTTTTAGTAAATATTTATTGTTCTCATTATCTTATTTGATAATATTCGAAAACATTTTGAAATGCAAGGTATGCATTTTTTTACATCATTTTAAAGAATGTAAATTCACACAATAAAATACAAACTTTGAGCGCAATCGGTCGAATAGTTATTGAGAAATTGAATTTTAAAAAAGTCGTATTTTTAAAATTTGATTTCTCGAGAACTACTTGTCCGATTTCACACAAATTTTGCATTTTGCCATGCAAAATCACATTCTTTAAAATGATGTAAAAAATTGTATACCTTATGAATCAAAATGTTTTGCTTATTATTAAATAAAGTGATAAATATTTACTAAACGTTATTTCTTTACAAGGAATGTATTATTATTTTTTTTTTGGATAAACAAATTTTGTAATTGTGCAGAAAAAAATTTCATTTCACCTGAAAGGGGAAAGGTGAAGGTTAAAAGGTTTCTTGAGATACGACAAAATACGCGAAAAGTCAAATTAACATTAAGGGATCTAAATTTTGGACTTCTAATGGGACTTAACTTAAACTAATGGTACCGTATTTCTCGAATTGTGACTACCCCTTGTAATTGGGGGGGGGGGGTAGAAATCCGAATCCGTAAAAAAAGGGTAAGTTTATTCAGAGATAGTGCTTTCAGTCTAATTTCGCAACTTAAAATATCGACTGCACAACTAAATAGAATATTTAAGGTCACCCTCTCAAACTATTAAGAACGAGTCCTAGAACGTGAAGATCCGATCAATTACATCAAAAATTATTCATGCTAGTCCGTTTTTTATTTTGCGCTCTATACATTCAATTCTGCTTCACTCAAACTTAAATATTTCCCTTCGTAGCCCAATAATGAATAAATAAGGTAATAAATAAGGAATTAATAAATAAAGATCGAAATAAATAAGGATCGAAAATGAATAATTTTTTTTTTTAACTAAGAATGTCAAAAATATATATTATGAGCAACAATTTTAGAACACCAGGGGAATAAAACGCTGATTTATTATTCCACCAATATGACTACTGGAGCATTAAAACATAATAAGTAGTAAGTGTGGCTCACATTTATAATTAAGTTCAACAAACCAACCCAAATGACTCCAAATTTCGTAATCAATAAAATAAAATAAAAACAAGATTCCATAATTACCAATTTTGAAGTAAATTTTTTTTCCGTATCATATGAAAGTACGACAAAGAATAGACAATAAAATTCAACGTCATATTAAAAACAATTTTTATTCATGTCTGTTAGTCGAGGAAAACGCCTAAAGACCATTTAGTACAAGTTGCATCATTTTCGACGAAAATGAATGGTATGTGAAAAATGGCAATCGTCATTATTATTAGTTTGGAAGAAGATTGAGAATTCAATGACTCGTGACGGAAAACTTTTGTTTGCGAACCTGGCATCACGTTTCGTTCGATTAAACAACACGACACGTGTATTGACGTTCAACAAATAACCTAACGTGATTTTGACGAGGAGAAAAATAGGTGATTTTTTTCTGAAAATAAATGAGCTTTTTTTTTATTGGCTTGGGATTTTTTTCTCTACTACTGATATACTACTGAAAACTACTGATATATATATATATATATATATATATATATATATATATATATATATATATATATATATATATATATATATATATATATATATATATATATATATATATATTATATATATATATATATATAATAAATAAATACAAGAGAACACGAAGAAAGTTAAGAAAAACAATAAGTTTCAATCTTTCTGCGAAAGCATTTTTAAATCATTCTTGAAAAATTCCCATCCATGTAAGTTGATCTGATTTCGCTGCTCGCTTTATAGTCCATTTTTATACTGTTTTTTCTTTTCTGTTTTTACATGTTATTTTTACTTTTTGTGTTCTATTTTATTTGTTGTAATTTTAATACAAAAAATTTTTGAGTGCTCCTCACACTATTGTATTAATATATTTTGATTTGGCTTTATTGATACAATATCAGAAAGCACTCTGTTTTGCGAATATAATCGTGTGGGCTGATGAAAAGATTATATCTTTTTTTTTCCGGTTTTTTAAATAGAATTTCACAATTTTTTTTTTTAAACTGTTGTTTGTTATCTTTTTTACTTATTATCCCCCCCCCCCTTTTTTTTTTCTTCATATGTCTATAATTTTTCTTTGTTTTTCTACATTTTGAACTTTTAAGTTTACGACAACCAATTTTCAACTCCGCAGCCTTCTAATTTTGAACCTATTCCAGAAGACAAGGGAGCTAATGGATCAGGTATGAAAAGAGAAAGGTTCAATTGGAAACAAGCTAAAGAGTAGTCTTGGTCCAGAGTGGTTGGTGCAAAGAGGTGCAAGAAACCATAAGTTATGTCCGAAGGGTGTAATCAAGATAAAATATTTACCAAAAAAAAAAAACTCTAAAACAAATTATTAAAATAGCTTGCTTACAAATTATTAAAATAGAAAAAGGAAGGATTAAGAAATGGGAGGACTAGTTCCTATTGAACAGATTTTAATATTTTCCATGAATGTAAACAATCCTTTAAAAAAAAATGATTGATCAGAGAAAAAAAAAGAAAAAAAATAATAAATGTCGAATCCATTTTATTGAAGTTAAAAATCGTGCTGATAAATTCATTTTAATTCCTTTTAATGCAAATATTATACATCAAAGAAATGACACAACACATTTATCAACTAAATGGGTGTTTACTTGACAATAAATAATTGTGTTAAACACGTGTTATTTTATTTGAGGTTTTCATGTCACAAGAGCGAAGTGTTTATTCCGTTTAATGAAGCTTGAAGAGTTTTCTTTTTTCACAAAAAATACTAAAACTTTTCTGTGTACTTAAATTTTATAAGTAAGTAAAAAATAAAATAAAATTTCATTTAAAATTTCTTTTTTGCTTGTATGAATGTTTCGTCTCCTGCGTATGAATGTCTTTTCTTCTGCATTATGATGTTTAAAATGACAGGCTATTCATTGATCAAAGGTTCTATTGTCAGAACACTTTAAATAACACTTAACTAATAACGCGTAACCTAATGACGTTTTTTAACGAATAATTTGCTATTTTTTTATATCTTGTGAATTCGTAACAGTTATTCAGAACTGTTACATTTATCCTTTCCGTAGCCAACACCATCCATGATAGTTATAAAAGGGTCTCAAAATATTAAAAAAATCACAGTTTTGTAAAAATGAAAAGCGTTTTCGTATAATTTTTAATATTTGAAAATTATTCATTGATTTTTAGTAATTTTTATCTAAGTAGTAAAATTTTTTAAATGTCTAAATTCTTTTTAAACATTCAAGCTACTTTTCTACTTTAAAGTATGGGTGATTCCTATCCAGCAAAATAGTATATAGTACAGTAATAGTATATGTTAAAAAGCCTCTACCCTCTCCAATTTGTATTTTATGTTAAATTTTTAATTTGTATTTTCTCGGTATTTTTTTTTTTTTTCGATTAACAAATTTCTGATTACATAGCATTATATGCTAGATAGAATAACGCTTTAAAAAATATAGAAAATAAAGAGTTCGCTTTGTTAGATTAGGAGAAATAGCGCTTGATATTTTTTAGAAATTCTAAGAATTTTTTTTTCTCATAATTTTAATAAAATTTTCTCAAAAATAATAAAATTATGCGATTCGTGGTTTTCAATAAATAATTAAAAAACACGCGATTCTCAGTTTTTAGATATTTTAAAATCTAATTTTATAACAGTTTAAACTGATGAAAACCAATTTGTAACACGTTAAAAAAAAATTTAAAAGTTAATTTGCATGAAAACAAAGATACTTATCAAAAATCTAAAAACAGGCAACTGTTATACTATTTAACTACTCATCCAAAACTGTTCCTTTCAGAATTGTATTGGCATAATTTTGTCACAAAAAAATTAATAGAAAATCTAAAATACCGCATGCATTATATCTCAAATTGTGTTAGAGTAACGGCCTTGTATATTGCATGTATTGGACGACACTAACAAATGGAGTAAATATTCATCGTCAGCTTATGTGTGAAAACTAAATAAAAATGATTAAAGGTATATTTAGAAATTTCCCACCCCTTCTACAGTTGAGTTTGGCCGAGAGAGGAAGACCTCTTGCAACTTTACTTCCAGTCTAGGTAAGTTTTTTTCCTCCTATTAATCATCATCATTAAAGTTCGTTTTGCGAAGATCATGTTTGAAAAAATATGAAGAGGTCGAAGAGGAAAACAATGTTAACTGATTATTTAAAGGAATATGACGTCAATCCTGTAGTGACGTCAATAATGACCGCCATTAACTAACTCAATGGTTTATTTTAGTTCGTTAGGTTTGACACAGATCCTTAGCTATTTAACATAATGACCGAGGATGCGTCAAATAAAGATATCGTTAAAAGAATTAATAAAGCGCAATTCATGTTTAAGACACTCAATAAAATATGGAGATCAGACAACAGCCGCTGCAAATTTTCAACTCAACAGTAAGAGGAGTCCTTCTTTATTTGACAGCAGCACCTGGCAAAATAACGAGAAAATGAACCTGACACGTATCAAACAAAATGTTTTAGAAAAATCTTAAAAATTTGCTAGCAAAATTAAATATCTAACTCCCTAATTATATAAACGAACTAACAGTTAAACACACCACAGCAATAGTTGAAAAACACAGGTGAAAGTGGGTTGGACACATTCTCAGAGTGACGTCATTAAACCCAACACAAATAGAGCTGAAAGGGCCCGGATGGTAAGAGGAAGAGAGGGCGGCTAAAACTAACCTGGAGCCAAATGATCCTAAAAGAAAGAAATGCTTTCGGATTCCCGAGGTGGAGGAGTGCCAAGGGGCCGTTCAAAAAGTACGTACATCCCGAAGGGGGGGGGAGGGGATTTGCTATTATGTACGGTTTTGTACGATGGGGAGGGGGGAGGTATTATACAAAGTACGTACTTTATAAACATACACCAAATTTAAATTTGACTTAATCCTACACCCTCCTTAAGTAAATATTTAATTTTATTTAAAACATAATTATTTTAATTTTTATGAAAAAGGGGGGTAGACTAATAAAATGTACGTACTCTAAGGGGGGGGGGAGTAAGACCTTATGTACAGTAATGTACGAAGGGGGGGAGGGGTTTAAAATTTCTCCATTTTTGTGTACGTACTTTTTGAACGGCCCCCAAGGAAAAAGCACTGAACTGGTTTGCCTTGTTTGTGGCCTCATGTGCCTTTCGCGCATTAGCAGAATTAAGTGACGTAAGTCATCGCAATTTCACACTTTAGTCAAAAAATACTTATTTACATTGAAAACCATGCTTTGAATAGCAAAAAAGAAATTTATTTAGTGAAAATTTAAAGCATTTTCTTTTAAACTTTATTTTTGTTAAGTAATATAATGTTTGTATGCTACGTTGTGTACGACTGTATATGATAAATTAGGTGAGGAAAAAATTATTATCCTGTTCTTTTCCAAAAAAAATTTTAAGATCATTAATGTAATAAAAATAAATGCTTCAAAAGTAAGTAAAAAATGCTTTAGAAAATAAATAAAGTTAAAAACTTTCTCTTACCCCTAGTCTGAATTCTCAATTTTCTTATTTTCCTTAATCATCTTTTTAGTATAATTATTTAATAACAAATTTTTATGGTTATATATATGGCTACAGAACAAAACAGTTTAAAAAAAAGGTGAGAAATAAAGGAAGATTGAAAAAAATGAAACAATAATAGAGGTCGTTATAAAAAATGTGAACTGTATTATATTAACTTTCAGATAATATTTAATTGACGAATAGTGTAAATAATAAATAAATTGTATTTTATTTATTTCATAGATTTAAGGGTGCTTTTCGAAAGCTGCTTCGTCCTATAAAATGATGCTTTTATGCGAATAATATGCTATTTTCATAACTGCTGTGAGTTTGTTACAGTTACTCATGACTGTTAGGACAAGTTTAGCCTATCTTAAAGCCAACGCTGTGCATTTTTATTCTGAAAATAGCGCAAAAAAATCAATATGGAAAAAAAACCACAGTTTTGTGAAAATGAAAATCATCTGTGGTCTAATTTTTTAATATTTAAAAACTTACTCCGCAGCTGGGTTTATAAAAATTTATAAAAACTGAGAATAAGGAATGACTTTAATAATTTTCATCCAGGTGGGAAAATGTCGCCAAATTGGCAGTTTTTAAAATATTTAAGTTATTTGTCCTTTCTAAAGCCCAGATAATTTTTCAACGAAGGGCCTTACTTTAAGACCTTGATCTTAATAATAAAAAAAGTCAAATTTCCAAAAAATTCTTTGTTTTGCAAATTCTTATGAGCCCAGATCATGCAATGAGGGAGTACCTATTTAAATATTAAAAAGAGTTATCTTACGCGCTTTACGTTTTTAAGAAACGGTGGCTTTTCTTCAATTTGCATTATTATGGAATAACTCTCTCTTTTTCCAGAGGTCGCTAGCTGTGTCGAAATTTTAAATTAGGCATTCAATTTGAAATCATAATCATCCTTTTATTAATAAAAGTAATTTTATTCTTCTATTTATTTACTTTACTTTTTACTTTACTTTACTTTACCTTACTTTACTTTACTTTACTTTACTTTACTTTACTTTACTTTTTATTTCACTTTACTTTTTATTTTACTTTACTTTTTTTTTACTTTACTTTTTTTTACTTTACTTTTTTTTGACTTTACTTTTTATTTTACTTTACTTTACTTTATTTTTTATTTTACTTTACTTTACTTTATTTTTTATTTTACTTTACTTTATTTTTATTTTACTTTACTTTTTATTTTACTTTACTTTACTTTTTATTTTACTTTACTTTACTTTTTATTTTACTTTACTTTACTTCTTATTTTACTTTACTTTACTTTACTTTTTATTTTACTTTACTTTACTTCTTATTTTACTTTACTTTACTTTAATTTTTATTTTACTTAACTTGTTATTTTACTTTACTTAAATTTGCTTTTTTTTTACTTCACTTAAATTTGCTTTTTATTTTACTTTACTTTACTTCAAGCATTATAACCAACTAAAAGAATTATTGTTCTCTACTTTTTTATTTCAATTAAGAAAATGCGAACAAGCAAAATTAAAAAGTTTTGTTACCAAGCTAAAATTCTGTTAATACATTTCTTTTCCTAAATTACATTAATTAACAGACATGTGGCCATAAGAGCTTATTGATAATGTCCATTGGTTCAAAAGGTATAGAACCGCTACACTAAATCATAACACTGTATTAACATGTATACAATTTGACAGATTTTTCAAATATTTAGAACAAAATTCTTTATTTTTTTCTTTCTGCTTGACCTTATTTCCCAATAAATCCCTTTATAAAAATGATATAATTTTTTTTTTTTCGTTTCTCCATTTCACAACATTCATATTATAATGCTCCTTTATTAAAATTGAATAGTTATTTATAAAGTTATTGATACACATTTCAGCTAGTTATGTTAATGTATTATTATTTTGAAAAACTGGGATTTCGAAGGGAGGTGAATCCAATATTTCCGTAATGAAAGTTTGTGTTTGTATTGCCTGGAAACAGACACGCTTTTCTACTCATTTTTAAATGACGACATGAATTATTCCGAATGGCTGAAACTCACGCAAAAAAAGCATTCCAAATACACTTGTGCCATCATCAATTGTTACAATGTTGATGACTGAAAATAATGAAACTGCTGTTGTTTTTGCTCAAGGATGACAATTTTTTAAACTATTTATTGGTAATTCGATTGGCAATTATAATTTCACCGTACGGAAAAGATTAAAAAATTCAAGCCAGTATTTAAGAAGAGGCCCTTCCTTTCCCGACTGAATTCAACTATCGATGGGGTGGAGATGGGAAGGGAAAATTCTAAATATGATTTTAATCCTCTTTATTTAATTTTCCCAAATAAACTGATGATGGTGGATATCAACTTTATTTGGTAGTGCATTTCAAAACATGTAAATAAAAGGCTGTCGTCAAAGGCTTTCTGTCGAAATGTACAAATTTAAAAACGTTATATCTAACAGATGGGGCCGGGATAGCCTGGTTGGTAGGGCGTTGGGCCCATGTCCAAGAGTTCGTGGGCTCGATCCCAGGACGGTCGAAGACTCACCGTGTAGTAAATGGTGACTGATGCACGTTAAATCTGTCGAGTCGCAAAGTCCTCCATGTTCCCTTAACAAATCAATACCTCTGGGGGTAAGGAGTTTCCTTGTAATCTGGATTGGTTCAAAATTACAAGGCTACGGAGTTGAACATTAGATGTCGTAAACCCAAAATTGGGTCAGCTGTTCAACGACGGATATAAAATAAAATATATAACAGAGGATCACATAAATGTGGCGACAAGATTCTAGGAGAGTTAAGGTATATCATCAAGATTTAAAAATTAAAAAAAACATGCCCAGAAACGCCGGCATACACCACTAGGAACGCTTTTCCATTATGAACTGTTTCTTCGTGTGTTTTTTAACAGGTCATGAAAGGGAAGCGGCTGTAACCGCGTATGATAACGTTTCCGAGCATGGTTTTTTATGCAATTTCAATCCTGATGATGTGCCCTAACTTTCCTAGAAGTTAGTCGCAACATTTACGACCTTATGTTATGTGTAACGTTTTTAAACTTGCACATTTTGACGAAAAATAGACTTAAAAAGGCGGTTTAAAAAATAAAAATTGTAGCTTTAGTAGCCAAATTAATTTCAGATTTCATATCCCCACACCCGAATTTGGCAATATTGGGTTCGAATTTGGTATTTGCATAAATTCAACAAAAAATTTGTTTCCCAGTGTCATTATAAATTTTTCAATGTTGCCTGTGTTTTATTTCATATCACTAACTCAATTATAATTACTTCTTATTTTAATTTCACTCAATAATTTCATTTCCTAAAATTATTCTTAAATGTAATTTTTCACTCATAATTTTTTTAATTATAAATTTATTGTTATAATAATAATTCTAATTATAAATTTATTGTTATAATAATAATTCTCATTATAAATTTATTATAATAATAATAATTCTAATTATGAATTTATTATTATAATAATTCTCATTATAAATTTATTATTATGATAATTCTCATTATAAATGTATTATTATAATAATAGTTCAAATTATAAATTTATTATTATAATAATTCTAATTATAAATTTATAAATACAAACTTCATAATTATAATTTTTTTTTGAATGTTGCTTGCGTTTTATTTCATATCACTTACTGAATTATAATTACTTCTTATTTTAATTTAACTCAATAATTTTATTTCCTAAAATTATTCGTAAATGTAATTTTTTAATTATAATTTTTTTAATTATAAATTTATTATTATAATAATAATTCACATTATAAATGTATTATTATAATAATAATTAGCATTATAAATTTATTATTATAATAATTCTAATTATAAATTTATTATTATAATAATTCTAATTGTAAATTTATAAATATAAATTTCATAACTATAATTTTTTTTTGAATGTTGCCTGCGTTTTATTTCATATCACTTACTTAATAATAATTACTTATTTTTTTAATCTAACTTGATAATTTTATTTGGGCAAAATTATTCGTAAATATAATTTTAAAAAAATAGCACCTTGAAAAAATATTTTACATTAGAATGTATTACTCTCTCTCTCTCGCTCATCTATTTTATCCAAAGAAAAAAAAGGAAATAAGATATAGGAAAAAATGAAAGGAAAAAATGAAAGGAAAAGAAAATATGCAAATAAACTTGCCTCTTTTCGATAAGGCGAACAGGATTATTTCTCTAGCTAGGCGACAGAACTTAAGTTGAAAAATAAATTAAACAAAATATATATACATAAAAGAAGGAGTGAACTTAGAAATGAAATCAGCTTGACGCGAGGCGTATCATTACGCTGTTGCTGGAATAAAAATTCAGTATAAATAGCTGAACCTTCTATTTTTTTTTTTTTTTTTTTTAGGAATAATAAAAATATTTTTCTTGCTTATGGTAAAGTCGGTGAATTTAAATTTTCATCTCAAGTTTTCTTCTCCCAGGCCCAAGAAAAAAAATTCTTTGCCGTTGTTATTGTGTGACAAATATAATACCCAACTAGGAGGTTGGAAAAACATAAATATGCAATACAAACTTCTGAAGTTGCAGAGATTTTTTAGGAAAAATATTAAAAATACTCTACAAAATAAGAAATATATTTCAATGCTTGAAACATAGTAGTTATTTTTCACAATTGGGTATTTAATTTTTCTAAGGCAATAATACTTTTTTTAAAGAACCTTTCATTTAATTTTATAAAGCATATGCTTAATTATTTCTATTTTGAAACTATTTTTATAGACGTCGTTATTATTTTCTTAAGATTTCAATATTTATCTTTAACTATTAATTTAATTTACGACTTAACTATTTACAGTTTTTAACTATATTTACATTTTATATTTCAATTCGTTAAGCATATAAGTTTTTAAATTTTTTTTTCTAATGAAACTACTAATATTCTCTCAAAAATCGCTTACGTTGTAACATCCTTGCAATATACTTTAAAGTATTTCATTAAAGATTTCAATATTTATCTTTAACTATTAATTTAACTTACGACTTAAGTATTTACAGTTTTTAACTATATTTACATTTTATATTTCAATTCGTTAAGCACATAAATTTTTAAATTTTTTTTAAAGTGAAACTACTGATATTCTCTTACTTTAAAATATTATTCATATTTTTAGACATTTTACTTGTGTTACGAATAAAGACAACTACAAAAAATGATAATAAATATATTATTATCATCTATGGATTATAGTTAGTAATATATTTATTAATAATATATATATTATATTATAATAAAATGATATAATTACTTTATAACTGAAAATTCTCTAAGTTAACAACAGTATTTAAATGTGTATATACATTGTTTTAAATTCTTTACATTTAATCTTTTAATTTTAATCAACGATTTATTAAATTAACTTTATTTTTTAATTCATTAAATTAACTTAATTTATTTTTTATTTCATAAATGAATTGAAAGGTAATGCGGAACGGAGGAGAAAAAGCAAATGACAAAAAATATTCAGTTTTAGTTTTGTTTTAAAATAACATAAATTAATTTTGTTTTAAAATAAAATAATTCATTTCAGAGAGTACGCTAAATTTAACATCCAGATTGCAATAACAAAACTAAAAAGTAAAAGAAAAAAGTTATAAGGGAATAAGAAAAATCAAAATGAACTTTATTTCTTTATTCTTTATAGACAAAGAAGAAAATTTAATTGAAAGAAGAAGAAAAACAATTTACAATTCCAAGAATAAAATTCATTTAAAAAAGTATCAATATCTAAAATAAAAATATATATCTTGTTTAAAAATGATTTCATCCAGTTTTTTGTTTATATTATGAAAATACAATGAAGATGTAAAGAAAAATAGAAAAAAACTCGCTCCAATTAAAGTACAAAATTTTCTCTCCCTTTTTGTGAAAATGCATCAAAAGAATTCTTTGCAATTATCTGGCGAAGTTTAATAAATTCCTTAGGGAAACACAGTTTCGAAAGAAAAATAATTATGTATTGAGAGAAAATACTTATTTCCAGTTTTTTTCTCCTTATTTTTTTTTTTTTCTTCTAAAAGATTTTATTCTCAATTTGCCATGTTTAAATAAAGCTTGTTTCATTTCTTAAAATTAATTCATCTGCAATATGCTTAAACATATTAAATGTAAGTGACTAAATTAAATTAAGTTAAGAATCATTTCTCCAAAAAAATCTCACCTTTTTTTAAGTACCATATAGTCATTTATTTTTTTAAAACTATATCAAGGTCTTAACTGATAGAAAAAGTATAATTTTAAAAATCCTATGGTTATTTAAAAACTAAGAAACAATGCTTAAAACATTTTTTCTCCAACTGTGCAAGAAATTCTCATATAGAAAACATTTTTGAGAGTTAACGTTTCCTTGAAGGATTGGCATATTAATACAAAACTAAGGTCACCTATAAATATTTTTTTTTTAGAAATACAAACACCAGTTTACTCACATCATTTTAAAAATTGAACGTTTGTCTATTTTCCATCATAATAGCCAAATCGGTCTAGGCATTTTTATAGATGCTGTGACAGTTTTTGTATGCCCATGTCATACTAGCTTCCCGCCATGTCCCAGCGTCAACTTTTACTTGTCAAAGATCTGAATCACTTTCCTGTCTTATGTTCTTTCAATTTAGGGAATAGGTGATGATTACTTGATCTGTTTACCTGACACAAAGCGAAAGTAACCAAAGAAGTTTAATTAATTGAGAGAAGCATAATAAATGAGATGTTACGCTGATTAGTTTCAGGAATGTAAATACGTTAATGATTTAATCATGTAACAGGAGAGTGGAGATGAAAAATGAGGTGAAAAAATATAGATTCGAGGTGGACGATGAAAATCTGACGATGTGGTAGAAAATGAAGATCTAAGGACATTGTGAAAAATGAGGACGGACGCTTTGTCAAGTGCGTGGTGACGAGCTCTAAGGATATGGATATACAAAAACTGTCCCAGCACAACATTTACAAAATTGCATCGATCGATTTTTCGGTTTTATAAAAAAATTGACAAATAATTAACCTTTTAAAAATTTACAAATATTTTAGAAAAATCAACGATATTTGTATTTCTGAAAAGAAAGACTTACGTATTACTTTCGGAATTTCTCTTGTGAACTTGTAAGTAGCATCATAATTTGATTGAATCGGGCATTGGAATGAATCAAGATTTTGTTCCCCAAAATTAAGGTTCTTAATTATACACTATAAAGTTCTTTACTGTTCCCAAAGTATTTTATAACAGCCGTTGAACAGCCGACCCGACTTTTGAGGTTTCCAGCTACTAATGTTCAATTCCGTAGCCTTGTAGTTTTGAACCCAATCCAAAAAATAAAGGAACTCATGGATCAAGTATTGGGAGATATTTACTATGGAACTAACCCGCATTTGCCTTACATGGCGACGAAATCCTCCCACTGTTAGCCTGACCGCAAGGAGACTCTAACCCATGATCCATCTACCACTGAGGATATTTTAAGTCCGCACTGTGGTCGATGCGAGTAGGGTGCGGAATTCGTGTGAACCAGCCATCACTGGGATTCGAACCCGGTTCATCTCATTGGAAGGCTCTATCCCATGAGCCACCACGACTCTTCCAAAGTATTCGCACTTGTAAATAAATAACTTTTAAAAAAAGTTAATAACAATACCATTTCATTGAGCCGCGATGGCTGAGGCGATAGAGCGTTAGCCTTCCACTGAGGCGACCGGATTCGAATCCCAGTCGATACGGAATCCGCATCCGGCTTGCACTGACCACAGGGCTGACGTGAAACATCCTCAGTGGTAGACGGATCATGGGTTAGAGTCCCCTTGCTGTCAGGCTAACCGTGGGAGGTTCTCGTGGTCTTCCTCTCCATGTAAAGCAAATGCGGGTTAGTTCCATCAAAAAGTCCTAAATTTCTCCCAATACTCGATCCAGGAGTTCCCTTGTCTTGAGGATTGGATTCAATATTACAAGGCTACGGAGTTGAACGTTAGTAGTCGTAAACCCAAAAATTGGGTCTGCTGTTCAACGACGGTTATTAAATAAAATAAAGTACCTTTTCATTAAATTAAAGCATTCCCACTACAGTACACTGCTTGTCATGCTACGCCCAGTTGTGGTCCAAAGAAATCATGGAGGTTAAGACTCCACGATTTCATAAAAAACGGCAATGTGATTCCCACGGCATATCGAACGTCTTTACTTTATGTACCCATCTATCTAAAACTGTGTGGGCTTCAAGCAGCCAATACCTTAACCACACTACTATGACAGCTCTCTTTTTCCCTTACTAAACAAGATTTTTAATTCAAAAAACTGTGCTGGCTAAGTTTGCTGCTAGAAGAATCAATTCGATGCATGACTTATTCCAAAATAGCCGTTTTAAGAGACAAGCTGTTAACCTCCCCTGACAACTAAAATTTCTTTTTTTAGATAGGCATGAGCTGTACGTCTAAATTTTTACCCTGGAATTTTTTCCTTGACGTTTAATTTTACAACAAACATTATTTCTAGTTTGAGTATGGAATATCAAAAGAACCAAGAACCACTGATTTAGCGCAGTATAACCGCTTCTAGCTTTTGTACCATTAAACTTTATATTCCAAACCAAAATTTTGATTTTTTTTTTCATTACAATTGAAATATCGACAAGGCACAATAACTCACATTAATCTTGAATTAGCATGGGCGAGAAAAATTTGAATAAACTAACATGTTGTTGTTTTTGTTTCTAATGCCACTTGCCACACGGGTAAGCCTTGCAAATTTACCGTGCAAATGGAAGGCACAATGGAGAAACCGAGCAAATTTAAGGCAGAAAGCGCGTTTCTTGCTTTTCAGTGGCGCGATCTATGGCCAAGAATTCGACTTTTGCCACACCATACGTCACACCCGTTTATAGGGTGTACCCATTCATACATCCATTCATTCATCCACAGATTGTAACTTTGACCTGAATCAGAGAACGATCGATCTCCAATCCAGTACCCCCAGAGGTCTTCATTTGTTATGGGAACATGGAAGACTTTTGCGTCTCGACAGATTTAACATGCATCAGTCACTTTTACTACACGGGGGAGTCTTCGGTCGGTGGGGTTCGTACCCACGAAAAAATTTAAGCAGCCGAAATGCATTAAATTAACTAATGATTAACATAGTTATGCATAATAATCAAAGAATTACTTTCGAAACAAAATCATTTCTTACTTTTCGAATTTTAATTAATTTATTTGTTTTTACTTATTTATTTTTTATATGTATAGCAAGTAGTGAATTGCAATACTGTATTTTACTTCGCGCTAGACATTTTTAAAAATAAATTAATAATAACAGTATCAATAAAGGAATATTAACAAGGGTCTTCATCCTCCTCCCCCCCCCCAAAAAAAAACAGACCAAAAGAAGCTTTATAAAAGGCATTATTAAAATCTTGAGCTAACTATGAATCCACAAGCAAGTGAACGCGTGCTTCGAATGAATTTACAGCTGAAAATTAAATTTTATTCATTATAAAGTTTACAAGAAAAGTCTTTAAGAAAGAAAAACAAAACACCTTCGCCATATTGAATTTTCTTGTTTGAATTAATGAGACGTCAAATTGAATTACCTCATTTCACTTTTAATGATCCCAACTAGCTTTTAAATTAATTTACACTTCGGAGTTGTGTTTGTCATTGGTCCTCTCCAGGGGTCTTCTCAGTATTCTTTTTACGAACGAGAGAATTAATGAAGGAAGCAAGGAAAATGTTGTTAGGAAACAACCCATTTCGTTTTTTTAGTTTAAATTGAATTGAGGTTCTGGGAACGAAGAAGAATAGCTAGGATTATAATTTTATTCTGATTTTTTTTTTATTTCCATTAAGAAGAAAGAACACTTGGATCAGTTGCACAAAATGGAATAAATTATACCTGGTACACGAAATGACGCTAAT
This sequence comes from Parasteatoda tepidariorum, assembly GCF_982258835.1. Classification (NCBI taxonomy): domain Eukaryota; kingdom Metazoa; phylum Arthropoda; class Arachnida; order Araneae; family Theridiidae; genus Parasteatoda; species Parasteatoda tepidariorum. The sequence goes on along the minus strand of NC_141761.1, from coordinate 46,787,019 downwards.
GAGACTTTGCTAAACAAATTAGACAAAAAAAAAATATTTTTTAAGTCGGGTTCGAATTTTTTTTCTTTCTTTCCTCCGTTCTATTTTGTCTTTACTCTGTTTCGACTATTAATTCACAAGAGAGGTTGTCTCACTACTGATTTTGTGTAATGTACTAAAATCTCTTTTATAAGCAATTACTTTAATGAAATTAATTATTCAGAAATTTCTGCTAAGTTCTGTTCTACAAAGAAACATGAAATAAAGCTCTTTAGAGAATAATATGCTATTTTCGTAACTGCTGCGAGTTCGTTGCAGTTATTCACAACTGTTAGATTTTGCCTATTTTTGTAACTGTTGCGAGTTCGTTGCAGTTATTCACAACTGTTAGGTTTTGCCTATTTTTGTAACTGTTGCGAGTTCGTTGCAGTTATTCACAACTGTTAGGTTTTACCTATTTTTGTAACTGTTGCGAGTTCGTTGCAGTTATTCACAACTGCTAGGTTTTGCCTATTTTTGTAACTGTAGCGAGTTCGTTGCAGTTATTCACAACTGCTAGGTTTTGCCTATTTTTGTAACTGTTGCGAGCTCGTTTGCTGTTATTCACAGCTGTTAGGTTTCGCCTATTTTCACCCAGCGCCCTCTATGATAATAGTGCAAATGGCGAAAAACGTCAATACGGAGAAAAGCTACAATTTTGTGAAAATGAAAAGCGTTTGAGATCTAATTTTTTAATTATATTCGAAAAACTGGATTGTTTGAAATGATAAAAATAAGCTAAATTGAATTCTTTAATTTTACAGCGAAGCAAACTTGCTCCGCTTCGTAAAAAATATATATTCCAATGGGTAAGGAAATTTAAGTTACTTTTAGTTTAGTATTTTTCGTTTTAAGTAATTTTCCCACCATCATATCGAAAATTCAAAGTACCATATGAAATGCTATTTTATAACAGTAATCTCGCTGTTACATTTTTAAAGCGTAGGATTAATTATCCTTATTCTACAAATTTTACTATTTAATTCGCTACCAATTTATTAAAACTTATAACTTCTCAAATAATTATATTTTTTTGAAACCGAGAAAAAAAAGTAGTTGTCAGAGATAGTTTGTCAGAAATAGAGTCCTAAAAAAATATAAATAAAACATCCTTTCCAGAGTTTTTTTTTTTTTTTTCATTTTTTATTTTAGTTATTTTTCGAGGGAAAAAAATTCTTTTTAAGATAGGTAGTAGACATGTGACAAAAATACTTGGCAGTATTATTAAGGATTGTAGTTATAAGGATTAATATAGTCTCGCGTCACTATAGCAACTGTAACTATATGACTGGTTCGTGGTGTAACTAGTGAACTGTAAATATAAAAAAGAAAAAGAAAACAAGAAAGAAAAGAAGAAAGCGAATCAATCAATCAGTGAATTAGAGAAACTGCGAATTTGCATGTGGTCTAATGGATACATTAGTGAGAGGGAGAATTGATAAATTAATAAATTAAAACTATTTTCATCACATTTAGCTGACTGAAGACATTGGTTAAGAAATTTCGCTTTTAATTTTGTATTGCTCCTTAGTTTTTAGCTTAGAACACTTTTTTTTTTCTCCTTTCATTTTGCTAGGCTTGAAGATTATAAGAAATATTTTTAAATTTCACAAGAAATATGTTTGAATTTTAAAAATTAAGAAGGAAAGCAAAAAAAACCCAAATATTAAAAAATAAAATGTAGATTATTTTTACTTAAAATCTAAAAGGTTGAACCTGTAAGTAATTTTAAATAAATTTGATGCAAAAAAATAAATAAAGAATAATGAAAAAAAAAAACTTATGGTTAAAAGTCATGTTAGGAAAAAATTAAATCTACGCTTATATACATATTTTCTTTTAAACAAAAAATAATGTTTTCGCTTTATTCATTCCATGTCTGGCTACTAAATTCTAATTGAATTTTTCCTCACACATAAAATCCAACAGAGGAAAAAGAATTAAAATATTATTCCTTAAGGGAGTTATTCTGTTTATTCTGCGAAATAATAAATGTGAGCTACGTTGATTCGCTTGAGAAATGTAAATACGTTAATAACTTTAAAATAAGCAAAACACCATTCCAAAATAAACAATTATTTCACATAAAGAATTTATCATGTCATGTCATACATAATTAAATTATTTTAATAAAATTGAGTTAGAAATTAAATAAAAAATCACTTAATCGAGGATAATCTTCTTAATGGAAATTAAACAACCAATCAAAAATCTCATTTGAATACGTCACATTCAAAACCCTGTTTAATTAGTAACTCATTAAAAGAGAAGTTTCCGGAATCCCTTTAGAAATCCCATTTCAACTTCCCTTTTAGTCCAGAGAGGAGTCCTTTTCGATGAAGTGATGGCCATGGCCAACTTTTGGTTGTCGAATCTATGGACTGGCCGCCCTGTAATTAGTTACAGCCGATCACCAAGGGGAAATGAAAATGGAGGAAGGGATTAGATCTGCTTTGTGATCTCTTGATCTTGAAGATGTCGAGGCACGGGAAGATGTCATTTTCTTAATCACCAGATGGAGAGATGGATTGCCGAAACTCGTTTTAATTTCAAATAGATGTCAATCAATATTGCTTAATGCTGGAGTTTCGTTAACTAAAGCTTTTGAATGTGTGTCCAATACCTTGTAGGATTCGTTATTCCCTGTGGGATAATGCTGACTGACATCGCGTGGTTCAGAAAGATAATCACAAGGTCACTTTGTGACCTAACGTGATTAAAAAAACACTGATAAAATTTTGAATATTGTATTATTCTCTGCATACGAATGCTGGTTATTGCGTATTATATGTAAGCAGGGCCTAGCTAATGAGAAATAAAAGAATCAGAGACAGGGTTGCATTTTATCGCCTTGAGAGTAGACATACAGGGTTGCATTTTATCGCTCTCAGAGTAGACATACAGGGTTGCATTTTATTGCCCTGAGAGTAGACATACAGGGTTGCATTTTATTGCCCTGAGAGTAGACATACAGGGTTGCATTTTATCACCCTGAGAGTAGACATACGTGGTTGCATTTTATCGCCCTCAGAGTAGACATACAGGGTTGCATTTTATCGCCCTCAGAGTAGACATACAGGGTTGCATTTTATCGCCCTGAGACTAGACATACAGGGTTGCATTTTATCGCCCTGAGACTAGACATACAGGGTTGCATTTTATCGCCCTGAGAGTAGACATACAGGGTTGCATTTTATCGCCCTCAGAGTAGACATACAGGGTTGCATTTCATCGCCCTGAGAGTAGACATACCACCGCAAAGGGTTAAACCTTTGCGGTGGTATGTCATCTCTCAGTCACCAACGCTTTTTCACCGTTCCAGTCGTATGTCTGCTCTCAGCCACCGCAGCAAAGAACCATACTGATCTTTTAGATTATATTATAATAAGTTGATAAGCTTCGAAGATACGTAGAATTCGAAATAATATTTTATAAATTGTGTTTAAGTAAAGTAATTCCAACCACCATGACACCCATGTATGAACTTAGTACGACCAAAAAGGGTTCGTTTAATGATTCAATAAATCAGAGGCGGTTAAATCTTGGAGCATGCGCCAAATGTACATCAAAGAATGATTGCATATTGAACAACAGTCAATTCTAATACTTCGGAAAGTTATTACCTCGCTTCAGATTTCATTAAATTTATTTGTTTGTTCATTAACTTTGTTTCACTAACACCATGGTAACTTATTACAGCTTTTTCAAAGAATGTTATTCTTTTATAGCTGTTTCTAGGAGTAGTGGTTGATAAAGAAGAAAACAATAACTCAGTATGAACATTTTTTAAAACATTTTGTAAAGAATAATCCCTAAATCTGTATGCTCTTATACATAGTAAAATGATTAGAATAAGTAAAAATTAAAATTGCAATTCAAAATATTTAGAAATGTTTTTAGGTGATTGGAGAGAAACATTATAAAGAATACTATAAAATAAAAAAAGAAAACTTAAGAAAAAGAATGAAAAAAACTTTGGTAACTCATGGATATAAATTATCAAATCGAGGTCAAAATTCCTGATGGTTCCAAAAATCATTTTGATGGCCACCATCATCCAACATTTTCCACTATGCGTTCATGGTCTTTGATATGCCAACAAACCCATGATGAAAAATGATACCTTAATACTATGGTGGTTTACGATCAAGAGAAGTTTGATTCTCATGGACCAAAATTCCGTGATGGTACATGATGGTTCCAACTATACAGGGTGTTCCAAAATTATCTTTACAACCTGGCTTGAAATTGATTACAGACTGGAAGTGCTTTGGACCACCAATGGTGCGCATGTTGAAGTGTACTAAACAAAACTTTATTGGTTGCAGTAATACATGCAAAAGACAGGATATAAATACCTCGTTTATTTTCGAAGTTATGAATTTTTGAAGTTGTAAAGAGAATTTTGGAACACCCTGTATATTTCCATGATGATTTAATGAGAATTCTTGTTAGTTCTCACGAATATACCATCAAAACAGTTTGGTTTTTTTTAATATTGGTCAATCATAAATCAGTCCGAATTCCTGTGTTGGGATCATGGTCATTCATGATCGTTCCGAGAATTGATTTCTAAGAAACTATGATGGAAATTTCTGATGGTTTAACATGAACAAGTCATCAAAACAAGTTGCTCATCTTATGTTGGACTATCTTAAATCAGACCGAATCCCTTCTTTGGTGTGATGGCTACTTCTGTTGGTTACTATCAAAAAATATAACGGTTCATGATGGAAGTATTGATGGTTGCCATCAAGATTATGTTGGTCCATCAATGGAAAACCATCAAAAACATTGACTTAGGGAGAGATTGGATAATCGTTGATTAAAAAATAACTTTGATAATTTTACTAATCCACCCTCCCTCTCGACAGAATTTTTTTTTATCACTACAACACTGCTCTGAATGTCGACGACGAAGGTTCAGAGTTCATTTCACTCCTTGGCAGCTATAGAACAATCAGCCTCGTCACAAAGCAATCAGCCTATCTGAGGTGATCATCCTCATGAGATCATTTCTGACTACTAACATTGAAGAGGGGTGCTTCATTAAACTGGCTTAAATGAATTAGCTTAACTGTGGGCTGAATTAGCTTAACTTTCCTCAGATTCTTTCCTTATCTCTCTTCATCAACGCCTGAAGCATGAACCTACAAAAAAGTGCTCTGGTCAGAAAAAACGGTGCATTATAACTCAAAAAAATTGGCGTATGGTAGGCAAAAAGTTGGCCACCCCTGATATAAATTAATTTTATCTATATAAAGGAGTTTCTTTTCTTTCACCAAGTGAACTAGGGATCCATACCTTCCTTCCCATGCCCGAGAATTGTCGTCGCAATTTTCTGGAAACTGAAGAATCGATGGATTAGCCAGCCAGATCTCCAGATCTCAATCTTGAAGAATTTATCTGAGGTGCTTATGGAAAGCTGATGTATTTGGATGAGGACGAACTGGCATAAAAACTTCTAAAATTTCTTATATCCGGAATAAAACCACAGTGTGAAAACTGTTTACCTTTAAGAAGGGGCCATTCCCCCATACTAACCTATTTAATTTTTCGAACCCGTAACCACCATTTCATACCTACCGACTCCGATCAATGTTACGTTTGATTATGCGTGCGTATGATGTAGGTGCCAACTTTTGTAGTCTAGTTGAGAATAATATTCTCAGAGTAACATTTATATTTGAACGTATAACTCATAATTTTAAAAGTAAAATTTTAAATATTATCGTATGACAAAATCAGACTTGTGTATATAAGATATATTAGTTTGGCAATTATGATTCTAAATTGCAAAATTCCTCTTTCTTTCTTTCTTTCTTTTTTTTTTTTTTTTTTTTTTTTTTTTTTTTTTTGAAAATTCTTATATAACTATACTAATTATTGCGCTAACACTTTGTAAAACATTTTTTTTTTTTTTATATTGCAAATTCAAAGTGCAAATCGACAGCTACAATATTGTATCTGCTAAATGTTGAATTCTGTCCATTAGTTCTGGAAATAACTAACCATTTCTGGTAATTCTCTTAATTTTTAACACCAGAATGTAGAAATTGGCCAGTTGCTCATAAAAAAATTAACTCTAATTAATTAATAAAAATTGATAAATAAAATAAATCCTCCCGTCTCAAACCCAAACGTCGACTTTTACAGTTTACATTGACTACCTACAATTTTATTTCAAAACTATAATTCCAAAAAAATTTTTTAAAAGATTTAAAAGTTAATTATTTCAAAATTTTCTTCGTGCTATTACAAAAACTCCTTTAGTTGTAACATCGCTAAGTTGTAGCGAAATCACGAATAAGAAAACAGATTTTGGAGAGATAACAGAGTTGTATTGTTCAAAGGAAATGTAGCAGTCATCAGGGGGGAAAAAGAAAGAGGGTACGATCTGTAAGAACATAAAAAGAAGCAGTAATCACTAATTGCTTGTTCTTTTAGATTTCCTATCTTTAGTCAAATAGTTAAACTATTGGATTAGTTGATTCGTTTGAGTAGCACGTTTAAATACAAGGACAAAGCAATTTAGTAGACTAAGTAACAACGATTATTCGAGCTTGACGTTTATTCGCTTATGCATGAAAGTCAGATGGACAATCTGATTAATTTACAACGTAATAAAACATGTGGTTCTATGATATTTTTTACATAACTATACATTTATATACTATAGAATAAGAGTTTATTCTACAGCTAAAAATAAACCATTGCTACTGATGAGTTACAGCTAGTCTAAAGGAATAGTTTATTGCTAAAAAAAAAGCTAGTTTGTTGGAATTTAGTTAAGTACAATACAATTCTTTAGAGGTGATTAAAATTAGAATATTTCAAGCTGTTTACATTCCTTGTTATCCAAAAGAACTTTGTAATTCTAATTCGATTCTAAGGTCTGCCCTTGATGGTACTGATTGTTTTCAAGTTTTTACGTATTAGCATATTCTACCGATGTGTATTCATCAATGTTCTTATTATAATTGAATCGTTTGAATTTCTTTTTTTCATTTAATTCACTTGTAGTTTTTATAGCTGGTACACAATCAATGTAGTTTCAACAGCAAGTAGGATTTTTATTATTATAATTTTTTTTTATTACATTTACAGTTAGATATGCACGACCTATGTCCTGTAGGCCAAGAATGACCCCCAAAACCTTTTAATTTTTTTCTCTGAACTGCCGAAAATGTTTCAAAAAATATAAAAGAAAAAAAGTGACCAATTATTTTTTAAGAAAGTTACTGATCTACTTTAGAGCCTTTCTCAAAAGATGAATGTTCTATTCATGTAATGTAAACAGTGAAAGGTAATTACTTATGAAATTGTACAAATAATTTGAAGGAGAAAAAAAAATTCGCAAGGTGAAAAGAACCACAGTGCTGACGTAAAATATCCTCAATGGTAGACGGATGAATTGTTAGAGTCCCTTGCCGCCAGGTCAACAATGGGAGGTTAGTGTTTTCCCTTACCGTGTAACGCAAATGCGGGTTAGTTCCTGCAAAAAGTCCTTCACGAAGACGAACTTCTCTCAATACTTGATTGAGCAGTTCCCTTGTCTTCTGTATTGGGTTCAAAAAAGGCTACGGGGTCGAACATTGGTAGTTCTAAACCCAAAATTGGGTAGGCTGTTCAACGACGGTTATGAAATAAAATAAGTATATTTGTTCAAATTTATTTACATTAATTTTTTTTATTATCTTAACGGGAGCAAAAGATTTATAACTCGTTCTTATTGCTTCCAAACAGAATCTAACTACTTCCCGCCTTTATGTATTACTGTATTACGTTAATGTTTTCACCCAGCACTGTATGTTGTAGCTCACTGCCCATAAATGGTTATATTTTGTACCCCACTACCAGTAAATTGTTGTGTATTCATGTTGATAGTTTTTAAAAAATTTGGAATGAAAACTACAATGCTATTTTAGCCATTAAATTTTTTAATAAATTGAATAAAATTTAATGTGAGGTTATCTATTGTACTATTTTCATTAATCTCATGTAAGAAGTACGCGGTGATAATAAACTAACTTTGCCAACTTCCACACTGATTGTACAGCTTGCGAAAATGGAACAAATTTTAGTGAAAGGCAAAAGTTTACTAGTTCAAGAATGGTGTTCAAAACGAGAACTTAGACTTCACGTTTTACAGTGTCAGAATTTTATTTTCATTTTCAACCAGCTTTCCTATGCACGAAGCGTAATTCTCATATTAAAATCGTTAATTCAAATTAAAACTAATGTTTTAGCTTGCATAATAGCGTCACTTATATACTCAAAGAAGGCGAGATGCAGCATGCAAAGAAATTTGATTTTTCGTTTTTGCCGTTGTCGTCAAAAAACTTGTATAATTGCTAACATATTGAGAATTTATAAAATGCTATTTTCATTGTCCATGCCTGGCGCCTTTTTTTTAATATATATATATAGATTTTTTATTTTATTTTTATTGTATTTTACAAACTTTTGAGAATGTGGTATTATTAGACAGCACAATATTTTTCAAAAAAGGTAGAAAATAATTTTTGTAACTTCTTTGAATTTTGTCTCAAAACTTTAAAGCAATAAAATGATGCGATTTGTGGTCTTGTGTAAATAATTTAGAACTACACGTTTTATTTAGAACTACAATTTGTAGAGTTTTTGAAGTCCAATTTTTTTTCTTTTTTAATACAGTTTAAACTGATGAAACCCGATTTGGATGACGCTACAAAAATTCTTTTAATGTTAATCGCATAACAATTGAGATAATTATCAAAAATCTAAAAACAACAATTCTAAATCTGAACGCAACTGTTATACTATTTGAATACTTATCAAAAACTGTTCCTTGCAGAATTGAATTGGCGTAATTTTGTCGCAAAAATTAATTAAGAATCTAAAATAGCACACGCGTTTAGATCTCAAATTGAAATTATGTGACAGCCTTTTATTTACAAATTTTGAAATATGCTGCCAAATAAAGTTAATATCCGCCATCAGTTTATTTGTGAAAATTAAATAAAGAGGATTAAAAGCATATTTAGAATTTCCCCTCCTCGTCTCCACCCCTTCGACAGTCGGAAGAGCCTCTTGACGAGTTCCCCTCTAATTGAAAACGTCAATTTTATGAATTTTAACATCCTTATACATTCAGTATTTAAGTATTATATACAACTGCTGTATTAAAATTTAGCCCTTCATTTACATATCTATCAGACTTTGCAAAATCTTTAGATCTGGACCATTAATAATTTTTTAATGAAGTACGTATTTAAATCCTGATAGACAGATGATAAAATCCAGTTTAATGTGGTGAAAATTTATTTGTGGACAGTCCCTTGAAGCAATGGTGACAGGTCATCGATGAGGAAAAGACATTGGAGAGAAAGACTGGAGAGGATAAACAGTAATCCTCTTTATGTGACCCGGCAGAGCGGAAACACTGTAATGATATCGACAGAGAAGTAATCGCCTATGATGATCTCGCCATCTCATGTTTCCTGCCAATCCGCTATGTGGCGCGCGCAGTCTTTGTTTTGTTTTCCATGGAAAAGAGGGATTGGATTTCTAAAACCCAGAGATTAAAGAACAACAAGCCAAATGAGTTCTACGATATCAATACCGGCTAGAAGAATAGAATTATTCCTTGGATCGCTTGAGGCTGTTAAAAGATTCGAATGTCTAATGTATTTCTGTTTTGACTGGCTTGGAATGTAATTAACTTCATCGTTCGAATGTTCTCGGAGTCTTTTGGCAGGCTTTAAATGCTCGACTTCAACGAATAATTCCATCCTAATAAGCTGTTTTGTTCGATTCAAGCTGCAGTTAATTAAAATATACTTCACTAGTTCTATTTATTTTAAGATTGGCATTAAATCCTTCTAAAACGACGAACCGTTATTTTCTATTTATTTAAAAGTCATCATTGTTTAAAATTGAATTTCGGAATAAGAGATGTTAATGAAACACTCGATGACTTATTCTTCACTAATAAAACTTTAATTATTTCGAACAATTTAATTAATCTATTTTAATTAAGTGCAATTAAATGTAAATAGAATGTACTTAAATTTCACAAAGATTAATCCTGGCATTTAGTTTAAATTTAATTACACTATAGCATTAAGTTATGCAGAGTATCCCACTATGTATCTAAACAGGAATTCTTATCTTATTTAATTATGTAAAGTATTACTATTATGTTATATTTTCAACTATACTCAAATATTATTCCGGAAGTTTATGTTTTAAAATATTAAAAGGGGTTTCAAAACAGTACTTAAATTAAATAGAAGACACAATTTCTATTTTTTTAATTATAAATATTTTAATTGAAACATTAAGTACAAAGGATAGAGTTTTGTATTAAATTATAGCACATCGGACAAATAAGTGCCATAGCTTTATTAACACATGCACACTCTTTTGTTGAAATTTTCCTTTAACATTTTGCATAAATGTGGCTACATTTCGTTGATACAGCATTGAATTTCCTACTTCAATGTATGGGTGTATATGGGCTTGTAGTCGCATGAAATTTTTTTCATGATTATTGTTTTTCATCATGGGTCCTATTTATAATTGTAAGTTATATATTTCACACAGATTTACGCTCTTAAGGCTTTGTTTCAAAGGCCTCTGTCGTCATATGAATTTATGCTTTTTTTTGTGAACAGTATGCTGTTTTCATAAGTGTTATAAGTTAGCCTACCTTTAACCTGTTACTCATGACTGTTGAGTTAAGTTCAGCCTACCTTTAGCCACCGCCCTCTATGTTTGTTCTGTAAATGGTGCAAAACGACAATATCGAGAAAAGCCACAATTTTGAGAAAATAAAACGTTCGTGGTCTAATTTTTTAATATTTGAAAACTAACTCCCAATGCTGCATTATCTGTTCTCATTTAAATGCTGCAAAGAATGGGAATAAAGCATTGATTTTGATAATTTTCCTTTAGTTGCAAAAAATGTCGCCAAATTGGCAATTTTCAAAAAAGTTTAATAACTTTTAAAATATTTTAGTTATTTGTCCGTTCTGAACCTCAGATAATTCTTTACAGCAAGTTGTCATGTAGAGTTTAAAATTATAGCTTAGCTTCAAGCGTAAGGGACTTAAATAGTGACTTTTCTTATTTTCCTTTGCAACAGATCTTCGAAAAACCTTTTTGAAAAGATAATTAACTTTAAGAAATCGCCAAATTGGCAACTCTTTTTTTACCTTAGTGAAAAAATTCAAATCTCCAAAAAGTTCTTTGTTCTTGCAAATTTTTATGAGCCCAGTGATCTGGGCTCTTAAAAATTTAATCTTTTTATGAGTATAAAACTTTGATCTTTTTATGATTGTGTACAGATACGTTACAATACTGAGAACAGGAAAACAAATCCTTTACCAGTGTTCCTCATTTGCTAATCAAAACTTTATTAACAAAATTCTGCCAATTAGCAACTGTTGGACGTTTTCTCACAATTTTTATTTACGTAACCTAAAAAAAATATAATTATTTAAACCTTTTGCGATTTTCTATTTATTCTGAAGAAAAAAATTCTTACAATACAATTCCTACAATAAACTTATTCCCCTTTTTTTTAAAAAGCATTTTCAAATGTTTGAAAGAAATGTAATCATTAAAACCTAAAATGTCTTACGAAAGTTTTATTTTTAATAAAAAAGTATTTACATTTTTCGAAAAAAATTGTGCTTTAAATAAATAATTGTTAAAATATTCTTAAATAGCGAACTTCAAAAACATCTCATTAAAATATTATACTCCGTTTAAATTAATTGGTAACAGAGCGTTAAAAAAATTACTTCTATTTACAAAAAAAAAAGAAGTTAAAAGTTCGTTAAAGAGTAGGTGGAATAAAATAGCAAAAGAATATTGTTTGTTTTTACAACCCATTTAATCACAGAGTTATGATTATAGATAGCACAAACGTGTTGATGTTATATTGAGTTGTTGAAATAAAAGGCTATTCTTTAGAGAAACGATTTATTCAACAACAAAAAAAGGGGGGCGAGACGGAAATGCTGCTATCTTAATTTTTGTTTGCTTTATATGACCGTCAACCTGGTAGTCAAAGTTCAAGCATGAATAATTGCCAAAGAGATAAAAATAAAAAGTTGTTTGCCGCGATTACTCTACTTGTGGCGAAACTGAGCTAATATTTCTTTTAGTTAATCTTCACATAAAGCTATTTCCTCACGCGAAAAAAGAAGAAATACTTGCCAAATAAGGATAAAAATTGGTGAGTCACGTGATCCGTGTGGGATTTAGTCACTCAACGTAACTCAGTGGCGTGCAAGAATAAGCAATAAAAATTTATCACCCTTCTAAGTTTAGTATATTTAGATATTTGTTGCGATAACTCTGGTTACATACCATGAATTATTTAACAGCAGTTTGAAGATTTTATATATTTATGAATTTTTCTACATGGATTCTTTATTAGTATTACAATTGCAACAGATCATCGATCCAACTTATGATGAGTTTCTTTCTCAAAAGATTATTCTACATGCTAATAAATTGCAATATTTCTCCCTTTTTTTTCGTCTGCACAATATTTGTTGTCCAATCATCATGTATAATTTATGATGAAAATCATAAAAGTTTGTAAAAAGGCAAAACTACCTGCCACGAAATTATAATTCTTTGTAGATAATTTTTTATTTATTTATTTTATTTAAGTAAAAATATTTGAAATATCCCTCAAAGTGTATAATTTCCATCAAAGGGTAGGATATACGCTGAGACGGACAAAATCTAGCTTCAGTTCTATAAAAAAGAACTATCTTCGGTGTCTAAACGTCACATGAAGGTAGAGACGTAAAGAGATAAACACGTATTATTTTATTTCTAACTAAATACAGACTTACAAATCGTTCGCAATTAAGATTAAAGATTTTCTTCCGTTGTGGAGAATGTCTCAATTTTTTCGAACAGTTACAGTAAAATCAAAAATGATAAATTATTTATCAATTATGGTTCGATTATAATATATTCGAAACTAACAACATTTCAGTGAATCGTATGCTCACGGAAATGTTCTAAATTGCTGATAAAAAATTACTTCGAGTTTACTCGAAATCCTCAATAAATTGTTTGTTTGGATTTTACTCAAAACTTTTTGTGCTAAATTTTATTTTTTTGTTGAATTATGCCAAAGCAACTTTAAAATGAAGTGCTAAAATGAAATGCTTAAATTTACGGTTTACCTTTCAAAATTCTTTTTTCTATTGCAATGTTCTGAAATCTAAAAGAATGCAAATAAGATCATACTACCAACAGTTGTGGCGCCAATTCCACTGAAGTATGAACCTTCCTTGACCCTTGGGGTCATACCTTTGTCTCAGATTACCCCAGAATATCCCTTTTCAAGGGTTCCTCATGGTTCCTATCACAGCGAAAAAGCTTTTAAAGTTCTTATAGACAAGAGTAAACAAAATAAAAGAATTCTGACTAAAACCACATCCTGAAAAGAGCTTTACTGTTTCCAAAGAAAGATGTTTGAAATCAACACATTTTAATTTAGAAAATATGTCAAATAAGTGCTGCATTTTTTTATAAAAAAAACTTACTAAGTATTTTATAACTTAGAATGAACCTTCACAATTTGTTACCCAAATAACGTTTCTATAATAAATGTGTTCTAAACCGTTTTTTGTTCCGGATGCACATCATACCAAGAGTTAAATTGCCGATGCAGTTAAAATAAAAAATGACATTTAATTAAATGTTAGGAAGCTTCCCATTATTTAACTGTAAAAAAGACACAAACAATTCCATCCGATCAGACGATTTTCCATACCATGACAACAGAAGTAATGAAACTGCAGGAAATTCTTTGGGCGATAATAATTATCATAACTCCATTGCTTTCTTATCATGTAACGGCCCTAATCAACATTTCTCAACAGAACTCATATCTTTTCTGGTAAGGGACTGCACCTTTACATACAAACTTGACCTGAAAATCAACTCTAAAAACCATTCCAAAAATATCGTCTGCTTTTTTAATCTATCTTGAACTGCACTTTGCTATTGCTTAAGTTAGCCCTTGTTCTGATTGATGCTCTTACATCATTGCTGCTTGAGAGTTGTATTGTTTTTATTTTTATTTTAAACGTTGGACTCGAATTCTACAACAGCCTTTGGATGTTGCTTAAGCCATTTATCGAATCATTAAAGCCATCAAAAACGACAATAATTTACATCACACAGATTTTGTAAAACTAATTATTGGAAGCAATATCAGTTTCCTCATACATTAAACAAGATACTATTCGTATTAAAAACACGATGTGTACAGTGTTCAGTATTCCTAGAATTATAATTAAATCTCGCCACATACGTCGTGAGAATTTAAAACGAATCTTGTCTTTCCAATATGGATTCTGTTTCATTCTGATAAAAATTTCTCCCTCTTAATCGAAGTCCTTTTATCTCGAGGGCTGGCTTGGAATTCTATCTCTTCGATCGCCATCTAATCAAATAACATGGGTTCGTTTTAAAATTCCCAATGGCTGTTCAATATTTCAATAAAAGGAATTGCACTATCGCGAAGCTCAGAACAAATTCGAAAGTGTTATGGAGCTATTCGGTTTATTGGGTTTTAGAAAAAGAATTTTTGTTTCGGCGAAAGTGTAGTTATTTGATTTCAATATTACCTTTTTGTTCTAATAATCTTGGTAGGTTTTGAAGCTGTAAAAATTAGTTAATTTCCCGTATCTAGGTTTAAAATCTGAAATGAACAACACAATTTTGCTCTAATGAGGATAACAAAGCAAAGGTGTATCAACAACCTAAAAAATTAAAAATTTTCAAAAATCTAGACCTTTTTTTTTAAAAAAAAAATATCAAAATATGTACTACTATGAAAAGTACACAGTAATATTTAAAACCTTCTAAGAAATGTGTGAAGATCGAGAAAACTGCTGGGATTTACAAAATAAATCATGAGAATTATTTTGCTGGTGATATGTGTAGAAAGATTCCTGGAGAATAAAATGCAATATTGGCATATAATTTATAAAGAAATGTAGTAAAATAGTAAATAAAAATGTTGTTAATTAAATGTTCTGATGAACAGGGTGTAGTGGAAAAGAAACGCCATTTTTTGCTCTGATTTATTTATTTTTTTTAATTATCTAATTTTAGGATTAAATTCAAATGAAACATGTCACTTTGCATGAAACTAAAATTTAAGTTTTAATTTATTTTACTGCTGTAAATCATTCTTGAAAAAACTTTATTTCTTTTTGTGCACAAATCTGTTTACTTCTGAAAATCTCCGAAAAAATATTTTTCCAATTTTTTCTTTCCACAAGTTCAATGTTTATTCTAATTATGAAATATTTCCCCGTATTTCTTCGTTTTGCTCTTTAATAAAATTTTTAAAGTTAGGGTATTTTAATGTCTTATGTAAGCATTGCTTATACTTCTCCTCCCTTGTCAGTAAAAATAAGCAAATCACAACCCCTATTAGGTACTTACTTAATATTTGAAAATGTGAACCTCTCAAATTGAATAAAACTGAATAAGGTAATAATGTAAGGAGTTTGCATTTTGTAATAAAATGTTTTTTATGTATCGATATTCCGTAACAGTCGTTGAACAGCCGACGCACTTGTGTGTTTACGACTTGCAATTTTCAATTCCGTAGCCTTGTAACTTTGAACCAAATCCAGAAGACAAGGGAAAACCTGGATCAAGTATTGCGATTGCCACCGGGGATTTATATATCTATAATAGCATTTAATTATGCTGTGATTTTGTATATGAAACCATACATTAAAATCGTCAAAAAGGAATTTTAAATCAAATGCGGTTAGCACTAAAAAAATTTAACTTTTCAGATATTTTAGCATTTTTTGGAGATAAATATAATTGTATTCTTTTTAACAAAACTATTTACAGTATAATTCTTTTCTTAATGTAATTACCGTTGACCGGTTTGTTAAGTTCATTCAGGTCCTACTTTCTCTGACACATCCATCATAGAGAAGATTGGAGATTTTCTGGGAATTCTGTCATTGAAGTTACACCCATTCTGACCATCCTATATCTCTTTTGTTACCATAAGACCACAATGCCTTGAGCTCAGTGAGGAATTCATGGTTGGTGAACCAAGACCACCTCAATGAAATCCTTTTTACATGGACTCCTGAGTTTCTTCAATGCTATTTAACATTTATCTATCTCTACATGCCTTCTTAAGAGGAGTGATTCAATTTCTAATACAAAAAAGGAATGTATTGTTGAGAGTCAGCGTGAAATAAATTTTAGACCTAATGAGAATTTTAGTATGTTCTTGTAAAGAATTTTCAAAAAATTAATTTATCTATCTCTACATGCTTTCTTAAGAAGAGTGATTCAATTTCAATACAAAAAAGGAATGTATGGAAAACTTAAGAGTCAATATGAAATAAATTTTAGGCCTAATGAGAATTTTAGAATGGTCTTGAAAAGAATTTTCAAAAAATTAATTCTAGACAACAACAAATTTAATTTAAATCGAATTTAAGATATTAGATCAGATTTTTAAAAAAATTCTTTTGGACGTGAAGTTATTGTTTTTCATTTTCACTTGTTTGCAAACTTTTTTGATAATAAAAGCAACTTGATTCAGATAAACTTAAAGGCTTACTAATTGGTGTCATTATTATCCACTTTCACGAAATTATTTACAAGTTGAGATTAACCAAATTTTAAACCATTTGTTTTTTGATTGACAGACTTCTTGTGCAAGGAAAAAAGTTTTCTTGGGGTACCATTTTGTTTTCTTCTTTATCGTATATTTTTCAAACATCAAAACAGTTCTATAATAATAAACTTGGTGGTTTACTGATGATTAGTGTCATGAACTTAAATAATCACGAAAATACTTTCAGGTTACGGTCAACCAAGTTTTAAATCATTTGTTTTTTTTAATTGCCAGGCTTCATACTCTATATCCAAGGGAAATAAAAAAATTTCCCTTGTTTGTAAATTTCTTGAAAACAAATTTTATTTAAATCAACTGAAATGATTGATGTCGTTTGCGACTCATCTATGAATTTTTTATGCTTCGTTGGCGTAAAAACGGCATTTGTGTCATTTCTCACAAGAATGCAACAACTAGTTATAGAAGATATACGGCAGTTATTATTTATTATAAATATTATTGGCGGGGTATGCAAGTACATAATGGCTATCTTTGAAATCTTTTGCAATCGAGAAAACTTCCGTAGGCATTCACAAATGGTCGTTATCAAAACTGAACAATTTTCTCAAAATTCAATAGAATCCAGTTTTTTTTTGGAAGTGCAGCAGTTGTTTTAATAAAAAAAAATGCATCTTTTTGGTTTTGCGTTAAGAAAGTATTAAAAATTGTAGCATTTTCATTTTCGCTCTATATTAAAAAATCGTAAGGGCCACTGCCGCTGTTTTGGGTGTTTCAACTTAACGTTACATAATTCTCTTGTTGCTAAAAAACTATTGAAATTAGGAACTTAAAAATACGAAAGTTTGTACAAAAATATACAAGAAATTCTATTGAATAAAGAAAATAGTTTTTGATAGTTAGTTTGAGAATTATTAACTATTAAACTTGACGTAAAAATACCATACGGGCCGCTCTTGGACCACAGGAACTACAGAGTTGAAATTTGGCATGCTCATAGGGCCATATTTGTTTTTGAACTTAGCGCAGAGTTTGTTTGTTTTCTCAAAATTCCAATTTGTTCGAACTTTGTCGCAATTTTAATTGCTTTTTTCATGAATTGTTTCACTATTTTGCCTTAAATTAAGATTATTTATGCCTTGTTGTAGGAAATATATTTTTCTCTCGCGCAAATTTTATTTCTTTATTTTATAAACTCGAACTCAAGTAAATGGCAATCAGAAGTAGAAAGAAAAAACGAAAGAGAAAGATAATACATGATGCCAGATATAACCTTAATATTAATATGTAAATTTTTAAAAAACCTAAATCAGATTTAAGCGATGCAAACCGTTTTCTATTTGAATTGTTTTTAATCTCGTTCTCGTTAACAAGAAAAATAACTTCTTATTTATCTCATCTTATTGAGTTACATAATTTGTATTCCTTAGTTTTTTTTTTTTTTTTTTTTTCAAGTACAGATTATTATTTTTCAAATCCAGGCAATAGTTTATTTCGCTACGATTGACGCATTAGCAAAATGTTCTTATACAGCTAAAATAATTTCATATTTTAAATATAAAATGCTCCGTTTTTTTTTGTGGAAAATACTGACGCTTAAGAAAAAAATATACAAATAATGATTAATGAAAAGCAAATACGAGGTTTGGCGATTGGAGCGAAAGGAGGCGGAGCCTCCAAGATATTTAAAAAAAAATGTAAATTCACACAAATAAAATTTATTATTTTTTAAAACTAATTATGACACCAAACCCTAATGGCCGGGTTGGTAGGGCGTTGAACTCGTGTTCGTGAGAATGAGAATTCCAGCCGGCCGTAGAATCTCCGTGTATTAAGTGATGATTGGTGCACGTTAAAATCTGTCGTAAGTCCTCCAAGTTCCCATAGCAAATCAAAACCTCTGGGTGTACTGATCAACGAGTTTCTTTGTCTTCTGGATTGTGGTTGAACATTGGTAGCTGTAAACTAAAAATTTGGGTCGGCTGTTCAACGACGGTTATAAAATATAAAATGTTGAATAAAAATGTCTTGATATGTGGATACAAATCATGTTGAATAAGTTCAGGTATTTGATTATACGTTGTCTATCTGGTTTTAAGAAACTAATTGTCTGAGGAATGTTTGAATAGAATAACAAATTTACCCGAAAAATAAGTTCATTTGTTTTAAAATTTCAAAAACAAATAAGGCAATAAAGTTAAGGTGAACCCACTGCACTTACAATCCTAGACTTGAATGACTTTAACTGCTCATTTCACATAGCTCAATGTTACTATTATTCTTCAGGTCATTTTATAGCACTTTCTAAGATAATAAATTGTATTCCCTTTCCAATAAAGTTACAAAAACATTTAAACAGCTGTTCAAGTCTAAACTTTATTCTCTCGTCGTATGAAATGATGATTTTAGGCCAAAAATATGCCATCTTTATAGCTGTTACGTATATTCATGTTAGATTTAAATTTTGCGTATCTCTTACCAGTGTTCTAAATCTACTTGCAAAAATGGCGCGAAGTGCCAAAGAAACGATAAACCAGTTTTATTTATCTATTTTCGTCTAATTTATTTTTATTTAATTTATTTTAATTTATTTTTATTCCATTTATTTTTATTTCATTTATTTTATTTATATTTATTTTTATTTCATTTATTTTATTTATATTTATTTTTATTTCATTTATTTTATTTATATTTATTTTTATTTTATTTATTTTTATTTCATTTATTTTATTTATTTTTATTTCATTTATTTTATTTATTTTTATTTCATTTTATTTATTTTTATTTTATTTCAATTCATTTTTATTTCATTTCAATTCATTTTTATATTATTCATTTACTTTTTATGAAAATTGAGATTCGGTTTTTTAATAATTGAAAAGTTACACAAAAACTGCATTGTTAGGGCTCATCAATATATGCAAAGAGAAAGGGGGGAAAGAGCGAATCACTAATTGATTAAAAAATCAATTAATGATTCGCTCTTTTTTTTCAGTTTTATAAGTTAAATCCAAGATAAAAGATCTCGATATTTAAAATTTTTTTTTTTAACGAATTCGCTTAAAAACCGATAATTCTTTGCACAGTTTATTCTGCTTGTTGCCGATACATCTCCGAAAAACGGTGTTGGTTAAAAAAAGAAAAGAAAAAAAGAACTTTTGTAAAAATTGATTACAGTAAAAAATGGTAACAGTAAAAAAAAAAAGTGGAGGGGGCGAAAGGTAGGAAAAAATATTAGAAATGAAAAGGTTTGTTACTAAGCTAAAAGCAGTTTTACTATTTTATTTTAAATCGAATTGTTTTATTATATCACATTTTCACTATTTTATTTTAAATCGAATTGTTTTATTATATCACATTTTCACTATTTTATTCAAAATCGAATTGTTTTATTGTACTGAGTCAAGTTGCCATTAGTTTTCATTTTTTGCTTATGACATTTATTTTCTAAATACTGATTAATAGTGAATTTCAAAATAACATAAAATATTTTTCATCTAGATCTCTTTAGTTACCTACTTGTAAACATGCTTATACATAACAGACTATTTTTCGTAACAAAACTAAATTATATTTAAGTAAATAGCATCGTCGTGTTCCTCAGTTTTTACTAGGATTCAATAACAATAATTAAATCTTTGACACTTCAGCACTTAAATCAAATTTTGAAAAATCATAAAAATTAAGATCACAATTTTTATTCACCAACCGTATATATCATTTTGTAATATTTTAATGACGACAAATCGTATCGCTATCCTGGTAAAGTAACACAAACAGTAATCAACCTCGATTAATCTAAAAAGATAATTGTGCGCAAAAGCATTGCCTGTAAATGATGTTTCAATATTTCGAATCACATGCAAAAATTATTACATTTTTCATAACAACTGGTAAATCATTTTACCCCAAAAACATCACTTCTCGATGTTCTTCCCTAGGAACAGTTGTTGGTTTTTGTTAGGAAAGAAAACCATTGTCACTTTAGCACTTGAATTTAGCTTGTGCAAGAGAAAAAAGAACAATATTTCCACATAAAAGGGAATTTCGAATCATATGCAAAAATTATTAAATTTTTCATAACAACTGGTAAATCATTTTACCCCAAAAACCTCTCTTCTCGATGTTCTTCCCTAGGAACAGTTGTTAGTTTTTGTTAGGAAAAAAAAAAGAAAAACATTGTCACTTTAGCACTTGAATTTAACTTGTGCAAGAGAAAAAAGAACATTATTTCCACATAAAAGGGAATTTCGAATCATATGCAAAAATTATTAAATTTTTCATAACAACTGGTAAATCATTTTACCCCAAAAACCTCTCTTCTCGATGTTCTTCCCTAGGAACAGTTGTTAGTTTTTGTTAGGAAAAAAAAAAGAAAAACATTGTCACTTTAGCACTTGAATTTAACTTGTGCAAGAGAAAAAAGAACATTATTTCCACATAAAAGGGAATTTCGAATCATATGCAAAAATTATTAAATTTTTCATAACAACTGGTATATCATTTTACCCCAAAAACCTCTCTTCTCGATGTTCTTCCCTAGGAACAGTTGTTAGTTTTTGTTAGGAAAAAAAAAAAGAAAAACATTGTCACTTTAGCACTTGAATTTAACTTGTGCAAGAGAAAAAAGAACATTATTTCCACATAAAAGGGAATTTCGAATCATATGCAAAAATTATTAAATTTTTCATAACAACTGGTATATCATTTTACCCCAAAAACCTCTCTTCTCGATGTTCTTCCCTAGGAACAGTTGTTAGTTTTTGTTAGGAAAAAAAAAAGAAAAACATTGTCACTTTAGCACTTGAATTTAACTTGTGCAAGAGAAAAAAGAACATTATTTCCACATAAAAGGGAATTTCGAATCATATTCAAAAATTATTAAATTTTTCATAACAACTGGTAAATCATTGTACCCCAAAAACTTCTCTTCTGGATGTTCTTCCCTAGGAACAGTTGTTAGTTTTTGTTAGGAAAAAAAAAAAGAAAAACATTGTCACTTTAGCACTTGAATTTAACTTGTGCAAGAGAAAAAAGAACATTATTTCCACATAAAAGGGAATTTCGAATCATATGCAAAAATTATTAAATTTTTCATAACAACTGGTAAATCATTTTACCCCAAAAACCTCTCTTCTCGATGTTCTTCCCTAGGAATAGTTGTTAGTTTTTGTTAGGAAAAAAAAAAGAAAAACATTGTCACTTTAGCACTTGAATTTAACTTGTGCAAGAGAAAAAAGAACATTATTTCCACATAAAAGGGAATTTCGAATCATATTCAAAAATTATTAAATTTTTCATAACAACTGGTAAATCATTGTACCCCAAAAACTTCTCTTCTGGATGTTCTTCCCTAGGAACAGTTGTTAGTTTTTGTTAGGAAAAAAAAAAAAGAAAAACATTGTCACTTTAGCACTTGAATTTAACTTGTGCAAGAGAAAAAAGAACATTATTTCCACATAAAAGGGAATTTCGAATCATATTCAAAAATTATTAAATTTTTCATAACAACTGGTAAATCATTTTACCCCAAAAACCTCTCTTCTCGATGTTCTTCCCTAGGAACAGTTGTTAGTTTTTGTTAGGAAAAAAAAAGAAAAACATTGTCACTTTAGCACTTGAATTTAACTTGTGCAAGAGAAAAAAGAACATTATTTCCACATAAAAGGGAATTTCGAATCATATTCAAAAATTATTAAATTTTTCATAACAACTGGTAAATCATTGTACCCCAAAAACTTCTCTTCTGGATGTTCTTCCCTAGGAACAGTTGTTAGTTTTTTTTAGGAAAAAAAAAAAAGAAAAACATTGTCACTTTAGCACTTGAATTTAACTTGTGCAAGAGAAAAAAGAACATTATTTCCACATAAAAGGGAATTTCGAATCATATTCAAAAATTATTAAATTTTTCATAACAACTGGTAAATCATTTTACCCCAAAAACCTCTCTTCTCGATGTTCTTCCCTAGGAACAGTTGTTAGTTTTTGTTAGGAAAAAAAAAGAAAAACATTGTCACTTTAGCACTTGAATTTAACTTGTGCAAGAGAAAAAAGAACATTATTTCCACATAAAAGGGAATTTCGAATCATATTCAAAAATTATTAAATTTTTCATAACAACTGGTAAATCATTTTACCCCAAAAACCTCTCTTCTCGATGTTCTTCCCTAGGAACAGTTGTTAGTTTTTGTTAGGAAAAAAAAAGAAAAACATTGTCACTTTAGCACTTGAATTTAACTTGTGCAAGAGAAAAAAGAACATTATTTCCACATAAAAGGGAATTTCGAATCATATTCAAAAATTATTAAATTTTTCATAACAACTGGTAAATCATTTTACCCCAAAAACCTCTCTTCTCGATGTTCTTCCCTAGGAACAGTTGTTAGTTTTTGTTAGGAAAAAAAAAAAAGAAAAACATTGTCACTTTAGCACTTGAATTTAACTTGTGCAAGAGAAAAAAGAACATTATTTCCACATAAAAGGGAATTTCGAATCATATTAAAAAATTATTAAATTTTTCATAACAACTGGTAAATCATTGTACCCCAAAAACTTCTCTTCTGGATGTTCTTCCCTAGGAACAGTTGTTAGTTTTTGTTAGGAAAAAAAAAAAGAAAAACATTGTCACTTTAGCACTTGAATTTAACCTGTGCAAGAGAAAAAAGAACATTATTTCCACATAAAAGGGAATTTCGAATCATATTCAAAAATTATTAAATTTTTCATAACAACTGGTAAATCATTTTACCCCAAAAACCTCTCTTCTCGATGTTCTTCCCTAGGAACAGTTGTTAGTTTTTGTTAGGAAAAAAAAAGAAAAACATTGTCACTTTAGCACTTGAATTTAACTTGTGCAAGAGAAAAAAGAACATTATTTCCACATAAAAGGGAATTTCGAATCATATTCAAAAATTATTAAATTTTTCATAACAACTGGTAAATCATTTTACCCCAAAAACCTCTCTTCTCGATGTTCTTCCCTAGGAACAGTTGTTAGTTTTTGTTAGGAAAAAAAAAGAAAAACATTGTCACTTTAGCACTTGAATTTAACTTGTGCAAGAGAAAAAAGAACATTATTTCCACATAAAAGGGAATTTCGAATCATATTCAAAAATTATTAAATTTTTCATAACAACTGGTAAATCATTTTACCCCAAAAACCTCTCTTCTCGATGTTCTTCCCTAGGAACAGTTGTTAGTTTTTGTTAGGAAAAAAAAAGAAAAACATTGTCACTTTAGCACTTGAATTTAACTTGTGCAAGAGAAAAAAGAACATTATTTCCACATAAAAGGAAATTTCGAATCATATTCAAAAATTATTAAATTTTTCATAACAACTGGTAAATCATTTTACCCCAAAAACCTCTCTTCTCGATGTTCTTCCCTAGGAACAGTTGTTAGTTTTTGTTAGGAAAAAAAAAGAAAAACATTGTCACTTTAGCACTTGAATTTAACTTGTGCAAGAGAAAAAAGAACATTATTTCCACATAAAAGGGAATTTCGAATCATATTCAAAAAATTATTAAATTTTTCATAACAACTGGTAAATCATTTTACCCCAAAAACCTCTCTTCTCGATGTTCTTCCCTAGGAACAGTTGTTAGTTTTTGTTAGGAAAAAAAAAAAGAAAAACATTGTCACTTTAGCACTTGAATTTAACTTGTGCAAGAGAAAAAAGAACATTATTTCCACAAAAAAGGGAGGGAGAAAGAGGAAATCTGGGTGAACTGCTTTCCTGGAGTTCTTTGGCGGAAAAAGCAAAGAATGCCCTTTTTTTTAGTGTCTACACACAAAAAAAAAAAAAAAAAAAAAAGAAATTCAAGCGTATATCGTGATTTGAGGTTGGGGGTAGGGTAGAATAATACTGAATGGTAAAATTTATGACCATTGTTCACCACACAGCTCAGATTTTCGACCCCTCTTTTACTCCCCTTTTAAGCGTTTTTTAAGGTTGCAATGGTTGGCTGATTAGCTCCTTCAAGTAGATTTTTTTATTAATTTTTCGATAGTTTTATATCTGAAAATAGATTTTATTATTAGAAGCATGCTTCGTATTTGGTGGAGGATTAAATAAAAAGGGAAGAAAATTAGTGAATTTTTTACAATATTAAAAATATTTTATGAAAAATGCCAAACGTAGTTATAATTGAAGTTCCTGAGAGAGAGAGTACATAACTAATTTCGATCTTCTTTGTGCTCAATAGATTGCTTGAGCATGGTTTAGAATCGTGGAAAAGCTCCAAATAAAGAAATTTAAAAAAAAAAAAAAAAAAAAAAAAATTCAAATTCAACAATTAATTCGGATTTGGCCCATTTAATCAAAATTTAATGTAATTAAATATTTATTCAGTTGTAATTGGGCATTTAAAAATTCAATTAATATAAAAAGATTTATTTGAACTTTATCGAAAGAAATTGTTAATATTTTGCAGTTTCTTAATTGTATGTTTCTTGCAATATTGTTTAAGTTTCGTATCATTGCGTTTCGTATAATTAGGCATTTAAAAATTCAATTAATATAAAAAGATTTATTTGAACTTTATCGAAAGAAATTGTTAATATTTTGCAGTTTTTTAATTGTATGTTTCTTGTAATATTGTTTACGTTTCGTATCATTACGTTTCGTATAATTAGGCATTTAAAAATCCAATTAATATAAAAAGATTTATTTGAACTTTATCGAAAGAAATTGTTAATATTTTGCAGTTTTTTAATTGTATGTTTCTTGTAATATTGTTTACGTTTCGTATCATTACGTTTCGTATAATTAGGCATTTAAAAATCCAATTAATATAAAAAGATTTATTTGAACTTTATCGAAAGAAATTCTTAATATTTTGCAGTTTTTTAATTGTATGTTTCTTATAATATTGTTTAAGTTTCGTATCATTACACAACGCTATCTTAGAGGGTTAACCGTGTGCTAAGCTAAAACATGTATTAACAAATATGAAAAAAATGTCTAATTTTATTGCAATATTTAAAAAAACAATATTATTAAACTAATTGAAATATTGTTATTTGTTTACGTTTATCACAAATAAAATAATTTTAATCGCTGAAAAACATTTTTCGAGCGTTTTGACTGTCTTAATCAGTTAAAATATGTAAAGAAAGATAAATTTCAATTTATTAAATTATTCCTCGCATTATTAATTATTATTTAAAGAAAAATATCAAATTATTCTCTCGATGAACATTTAATTACATTAAATTCATGCTCATGATCTCACCGGATGTTAAATTGGTTCTAGGAAAAAAAGGTACCGGAAAAAAAGGTACGGAAGAAAAGGTCCCGGAAAAAAAGGTACCTGGAAAAAAAGGTACGGAAGAATAGGTCCCCGGAAAAAAAGGTCCCGGTAAAAAAGGTACCTATGTAGGGAAAATTCTGTAAGGGAAAATTTATGCATTTATTCTTAAAAAGTTAATTAAATATGAAAATGTTCAATAAAATTGTTTATTTATTTTCTAAGATCATGATTCTACCGGGAATCTTGACTCTATTGAAAAAGTGTTATCAGGCTATATGAAACTTTTAGGGGGGGGGGATAAAATTAATGTGTTTCGCTTATAACGCTTCTAATAGAAATTTTTTGACAGGTATTTGCATGTTATTTTCTTTCATTTTTCGCTTTTTTTTATTTTGTAATAAGTTACAATTGATAACATAGCACAGAACCGTAGAAATTAACACATTTTTCACTTAAAAAATTACAAAAAAGGAAGTGAAACATTATTGAAAACCCATAAGTCCCTTACCTCAATGATCTAATCTGAATTATTACAGATAAAAAGAATATTCATTGAAACAGCGAGAAGCATTCATGCTGCCCAGAAAGCGACAGGGGAAATATCCCTACAGATTTTCCCTATGGAGGGACCTTTTTTTCCAGGGACCCTTTTTTCCGTACCTTTTTTTCCAGGGACCTTTTTTACCGGGACCTTTTTTTCCGTACCTTTTTTTCCGGGACCTTTTTTTCCGTCTACCGTTAAATTAGTATAATTAATAGAAAGATATTAATTATGATTATTCGAGAGAGAGAAAGAGAGATTAATTGATTGATTGATTGATTAAAAAAAAGTTTTTCACATCTTTCCTACTTATTTTCTTTGCATGTTCTTTTAAATAATTAAAATTCATTTTGTTTAAAAATAATATGAGTTTTATACTGTCACTTTTCCTTTGATTCTTATCTCCATGTAAAATGTATGTTAGTTCAATTTTTGTGAAGTTAATTCTTGTAACAAGTATTTTATTTTTACCTCTTATAATTACTTAGGGCCAGGTACGTTACAATGATGTATAATTTATATATATCGGCTTAATGTTAATTTTGACCTTTGAAAACCAAAATTGTATTTTAAAATTTTATTATATATTGGGATCTATCCACTGCTTACGAGATTAGACAATTTTTATTTATTTGATTATTAATTGGTAATAAAGGCAAAAAAATTGTATCCAAAAATTCTAAAATCTATCAATAAGAAATACGTATAGGGTTTTGTCGATCATTTTGGCGAAATTAAATTGGATGTTTTTCTACGCCAAACTGTGAAAAACAATCTAGATGGGTTTGTTCGTTTCTGGTAACCTTAAAAGCTGTAAAGATCGCAGATCAAGATTGACGCTGGGCCTCCCTGCGGGTTTTAGTTCTCTGAAAATTACTAGAACTGCGTTGGGAGGGGGTAACTGATAGAAAATGGGGAAAGGATGTTAAAAAAAAAAAAGTGGAGGGGAGGATCTGCAAAAAAATAAAAATAAAAGCCCCTTCGTCCAAGAAGGAGAACAAATGAAAGCAGTTCCCCCATCAGTCAGTTTTGTAGGTGGAGGACTGCTTTGGAAGTTTCAGCCTTGTGGTGTTTTATTTGTACTTTTTTAACAGTTTTCAGAATTGTTTGGCCATTCGGCTGGAGCTTTTATGTGTACTAATCTTTAATATGGCTTTAGATCCTATCAATTTTATTGTTTGTAAAATTTAACATTGCTAATATTTATAAAATTTGACAACGTTATCTTTGTATTTGAAAAAATAAATAAATGAATAATTATATGCATTAGAAAATTTAAAAATTTAATGCATTAGAAGGTAAATTCTTCGAAATAATCAATCCAAATCAATGAACTGAATCCACTGAGACAATTAACCTAAACACAATATCGACATCCGTCCAAAATGATTAATGCAATGGATAGTTTAAAAATGTTTTTCCATCCGTTGCTTTTAACCTCATGTTTTTCAGGTTAGCAAAATGATCGTTCACTAAATGTTGTACTACAAAGACAAGACAAAGAAAAAACGTCTGGACGATTTTCTCCGAAAAAAAAGGAAAAACAGTCTATAAAGAAAAAATATATAAAATATATCACATATGTATACAAATGCTACAAATCACGCATTATATACAGAGCTACAAATAGCACACAAATTTTTATAATACAATAACTGCTGAGCATGAATACTCAAACCGTCTCTTCAATACGATTTATAGATTTAAATTTATGCATGAAAATAATAAAAAATGAAAATTGCAATTTTTTTTAGTTGTAGTAGTTGAGATAACTTTTGAACTTTCTAGTATTATATTAATTAGTTTGTTTAAATTAAAACCATTTTAATTATACTCGACTATAAAAGTTGTTTTTGAATAGTTTATATTTGCTGTACACAGCTGTGCCTTAAGACAGTTCAAACAAAAAAAGAAAGATGAACGCGTTTAATGGGTAATGTCTTCGAAACATGCTTAATTCGTATATAAATCACAACACACTATTATATAAATCACACGTATATAAATCACAACACACTCACAGAGCAATTATTGGAATTTAGGGCATTTCTTAGAGCTTTTTAAGAGTTCTAATGATTTAGTTTAATAAGTACGAAATTGAAAATTTCGCTAGCTTCAAATTCATCTTTGTTTATTAATTGATTTGTAAAATAATATTTTATTAGAATTGCAATAAATTCGGGAAAAGTTTAGCACTGAAAAAGAGACGTTAGTTAAAAAGTAGAAACTGTGAAAAAGTTCTGTAATGTATTACTCTTCGTACAAAATGCTGAAACTGAGGATTGTTCTTTCATATGTATGTGGATGTGAGAAAACATTATCAATTATATAAAAAAAAATATTATCAGATTATTTTAATGTCTAACCCCTTAAAATCGATAAGCATGTTTAATCTCAGTAGATCTCATGTGCCTTATCACTGTAATGAGTTTTAAAAGCAATTGCACATATCTCAGTTTTTTATCAATAGTAAAAGAAACACAATTAAACAATAGTATTATCTTTTAACGTTATTAAATTATCACAGCTCTTGTATCTTCCTCTTGATAAATATCGTTTCAGAATTATTTCCTTGTCTCCTTATTTTTTAAAAAAAATATGTATTTGAATTAAGTTTTTTTGTGTGCTAAGCACATATGGTGTAGCGTGTCTATCATGACAATTATTAAATTCCAATTCACTAGTATATAAGACATGTTAACTCGATTCTATGTTGGAGTACCTTTTCATAGATGAAGGTTACTCACTCGATTGCTAATAGTAAGACAGGAGTGACCACTCCCACAACCGTGATATTAATACAGCTCTCACGACCAACACTCAAAGCTCGGTAATCTTAAAGTACAGACTTCTCATAAAACAATGAAACAACTAGTGGTGAATGTCACAGATAAAGTTCTTATTTATTAATAAGGAATAAAAATTATAAAAAATCAAACAAATTATTAAAAATTTTAAAAATAAACAATGAAAAGCTATATAATCTTGAGGTCAACCCACGCGTTCATATCTACAAAAATTAGTGCTTGCTGATATTGCATTAATGTAGCCAAAACAAAATATATCATTACAATAGTGTGAGGAACAACAAGTAATTGAAACCAATTTGATGACATAATTTAATAAAATAAAAAATAAAAACCACAAAAGTTCAAAATAAAGCATAATATTTATATACTATATATATTTGTAAAGAGGGAAGATAAAAAGACTTCATACACTTCTGATCAACTTGCAAAATTTATTTTAAATTATATCCGTAACTAAGTGGCTAAAGTACAATATATGAAATCAAAGCGTAAAAGATGGTAGTTTGATACATTTTTTAGGGCGTGATCATGCTGAAGTATATATATTATATATATATACATATATATATATATATAAATATATTTGTCTACGATGTTTCGAATTATTATTATATATCTTCTTCTGCATGCAGACCACTAAGTAAACACCTGTGGCCGCTCTCTAAAGACCTCTTGCAGTTAAATCACTAGAAGGCTCAGCACTCTACATCTGCAAAACACAAAGGAGCGAAGCCCTTTAATTTTACTCAGACGTATGCAAAAGGAAATACTTAAAGAAACCCCTGGGTGTTTGGTGTGGCAAATGCTATCTATTTTCATGAAGTGAAAAAGAAGGAAAAGAATCATCCTGTCCAAATTAACAAAGCACAGCATCATAAATCAATTTCAACATCGTCTTTTATTTAAATGCAGACAGAAACAGCATCCACTTTTTTCAGAAAAGTAATCAACAATATGTACAAAATGTCCATAACATGGAGGGCTAATTTAAAGCGAATGACGCTGTCTCTTGTTAAAAATCAATATCCATCCGTTTTAGAATTCACTGGGGGGAAAAAAAAAAAAGACTAATCGGTAAAGAACACCTAAAAATTGATGATTTAAATTCTGTTGGATCGAAATTTTAAGTGACTGGGTTCGGTCTAGAAATAGTCTTGTCCCGGAGGAATCTTCAACAAAAGGTCTTGGCTGTCTTGCAACTATGTTGCAATTTTTTAATTATTTATGTTTTACTCTCATATTTACAACATGCAATATAGTCAAGGTGGTTTAGAGTTGTTTAATGTATGTTTATGGACTAAAACGATTTTTTAAATCTTCAACACTCTCTAGAAATAATAAATTTTTACCGTATAAAACATTAGTTAGGCCAATATAGCTCAGAAACCTGAAACCTGACCAAAGCTGGAAAAAAATAAAATAGCCATTTTTGCCAGAGAAGAGTTTTGCGAGCCATTCTTGGTGGGATAGAAATCATAACTTTAAACTATACAAAATCTATAAAAAGTCAGATATATAAAAGCCAGCTCATATATTTAGAATGAATGATGGTTCCACAATGAAAACAAATTCTTTTTCATAAACAGCTAACAAGTAGGAAAAGGGATAGACCAGATTAAGATCGATGAAGTTAGTAGAAACTAACTTCCTTACTATATAGTAAAGAAATTGGCATACAAGTGTCAAAAATAGAATGGATCAGAATTCAAAAGAAGGTACTGGCTCAATCTGGGCTGTCTGGCTAAATATGATGATTGACGAAAAAAAGAAAAAGAAAAGAAAAAAAAACATCACTAAAAACTGTTTGAAACAAATCCTATGATTTTAAATTAACGTATGTAAAAGTAAGATTTATATGCACCGCAGAGCCATTACATTATGACCACCCTGCTAATAACGTGTAGGACCACCTTTAGCCCTCAAAACTGCTAGCACCCGCCGTGGCATTGATTCCACAAGGTGCTGATAGGTAGTCTGAGGTATCTGGTACCAAGCGATCACCAACTGGTCCTGCAATTCCCTCACATTGCGAGAGGGTAGCGAGGCAGCACGGATTTGGTTTTCCAAGTAGGACCATAAATGCTCTATTGGATTAAGGCCAGGGGAATTTGGGGGCCAAAACATGACATGAAAATCACCGGAATGCTCCTCCAACCAATCCATGACGATTCGACCCTTATGACATGGTGCATTATCCTGTAGGTAAGCACCATCCCCCGCAGGGAAAACTGTTGCCATGAATGGGTGAACCTGGTCTGCAACTATGTTTAAGTAGCTTACAGACATCAGGGATTGCTTTGTGAGAATTATGGGTCCTAATGTGCCCCATGAAAACTTGGGCGAGCCCATTGTTATGGATGGAGGGTGGTCATAATGTAATGGCTCTTCGGTGTATAATATATAGTATATTTAATATTTCATTTTTAAAATTTTGAAATACTTTTTAAAAAAAAGAAGAAGAAAAAAACATTTTTATTGAGCAGCGGATGTTAGCAAATAGGAAACGAACGAAACAAGAACAAAAAAAGTTTGCACAATATTAAATAGCGATTGTGATGTCATTTGGACGATATAATCACTTACAAATATTTGTTGAAAGTTTATGACAATTTACCTCTACATAAATAGATTGTAAAATCTTTTCTAACATTTTTATTTCTTACAAATACGGGCAATGAATCCTATGCTGGTTTTACCCGTAGAAAGTTTACTTTTTTACCTAATAAATGTCATAATTATTTATGAGAAGAGGAGTATCAGCTGGTAGATAATCGTTTCTACTATCTTGCAAGCTGGCCTCTGGGGGGGGGGGAATTGCAACTTGAATTTATGACTACCTGCATCCCGTATAAGCTGTAATAAACAGACAGAGCAGAATGTGGAGGAGAATAACAAGAGCAAAGGAGGCGAATTGTTACTAGCAAATATATTCTATGAATCCTGTTTGCTGATTCTACTCAAATCATCTCACCTTAGAAACTCGATCTTTTTTTTCTGTTAAATCTGTCTTTACTCGTGTCATCTGGTGCAACTGAGCTATACTGAATTGGGTGTTGACCGAAATTGAAATCAAAGCTTCAAATGTTTGAAAGTTAATTAAATTTATAAAGTAACTTTTAAATAAAGCGAAGGATTTCTTGAACTTTTCCCAATCCTTTACTTTAATATTTTTATATGACCCCATATTTTTATGATGTACATGTTACCGGCAAAGTTTGAAATCCGGCATTCTATAGAATGCCTAGGTATTGTATATAATGTCTGAAACTAGCCGGCAATGTGTGGAATGATTTATATTTCACACATTTCCTAGGCATTCTATAGAATGCCAAATGAGAAACCGGCAAAGTATAAAATCTTCTGTGGCCATGCTAGTAAAGATGTTGAAATGGATATTTTGTGCAATATTTGTTTCTAAACTGAAAATAATTGTGACTTAAATGTGAATTTTTTACACGAAAATTTTGTTTCCCTTAATAAGAAAGGCATAAATTATGTTTTGTACAACTTTCATTTTTCTTTACGCATTTTGAATAAATTTTTTTTTAATTTCACTCTCATTATTTTTTCAGGATAACATTTTTATTGTTGAGAAATGCGCATCATTTGCATAATAACCTCATCAGGACGTTTTTTTTCATACTTTGCCTAAGTAGCATTTGCCATTCTATAGAATGCCTAGGTATTATATACATACTTCTCATACTTCATACCTTGCCTAAAAACATCCGGCATTATATACAATGCCTAGGGATTTTATAGACTGCCGGCGTTTCATACTTTGCCGGTAACATATACATAGATATCGTTGTTGATATTACTCCTCTGAAAATACCGGTGATATTTTTAACGTAAAAAAAAATTTCACTGACATCTGTTGCCACCACGAGTATTCCAATTCAAAGAAATGTCACTAGGATGATGTTTTATTCTGAGACACAATGAGAGTTTAGTCACAGCACTTTTCTAAAAAAGTCTTCGTAAGTATAAAATTTTAAATTAAAAAAGAGGAGGATGAAATGAAAAAAATTTAATTTCAGATATAAAGCTGTAGAAAACTATTAGTTTTTTTTTTTTTAAAGTGTCCTGTGATTGACCAAACCTAATTTCCCATTGGGATAAAATAAGCAAACCTAGTTCCGTTAGAACATACATAAATTCGGCAAAGAACATTAATATAATGTGTATTAATGTAGTCATCTTTAATTAGAATTAATCACATTCTAAAAAAACAATTTTAAAAATCAAAGACTTTAAATTAGGGCCTTCAAGGGTGGCTAAATAAGCTAAATGTTTTCAATTCCAAAGATATAAAATAAATTTATCCTATTAACGCTCGAGTAACTTACAAAGGCGCTAAAATATTTAATGATACATTATTATTTAAGCAAAGCTAAGCCAGACAGTTTACAAAACATATTTCCGAGCCAATTTTAAAGAGGAGCTGTTACAGAAACTAGGGTAGCACACAAATAATAAAAATCGTTTAACAAAAATTCACTTCAAAGACAAGATTTAAAATAAACAAGCCGCGAGCAATATTAAGTTCCTCAAAATGATTTTCCCTTCAATTTTAAAATTCTCAAAATAGGGTACGAAGAGAGACAGATGTATGAAAGGTTAGAAAATACAGAATAATAAGACGAAAGTTCTAAAAGTAAACAGAGAATTAAAATTTAAAATATTTATTCAAATCTAGCTACTTCTCTAAAACCAATATTTAAATCAATTTGAAGAGAGACAGATGTAAAGTAAGAATATACAGAATAATAAGACGAGAGTCTTAAAAGTAAACAGAGAATTAAAATTTAAATTATTTATTCAAATCTAATTATTTCTCTAAAACCAATATTTAAATCAATTTGAGGAGAGACAGATGTATGAAAAGTAAGAATATACAGAATAATAAGATGAAGTTTTAAAAGTAAACAAAGAATTAAATTTGAAAATATTTTTTTCAAATCTAGCTACTTTTAAAACCAATATTTAAATTAAATTATAAAAAAAAAACAAGCTTTTTCTTTTGCACTTTTAAACTGATGAAAACCCTGACTTATATGGCGGTGAAAATTTTATTTTAATTTTAACTGCATAAAAACAAAGATGCTTGTCTAAAATCTAAAAACAAGCAACTCTATACCACTTAACTGCCTATCAAAAACTAATGATAGCAGACTTGCATTGGTATAATTTTGCCAGAAAAAATTTACAGAAAATGCCACACGGCTTATAAATAGAAGTAGGTAC
Source organism: Parasteatoda tepidariorum (assembly GCF_982258835.1). Lineage (NCBI taxonomy): Eukaryota > Metazoa > Arthropoda > Arachnida > Araneae > Theridiidae > Parasteatoda > Parasteatoda tepidariorum. The sequence continues at coordinate 46,752,510 of NC_141761.1, read as the reverse complement.
TAATTGTAAGCCATATGTAATGGGTTATTACCTTTTTGAAAATGGTATATATATAAAATAATAATTAAAAATACAACAATCAGTTTCCGTGGCCCTGATATAAAAGCTGAGAGATTCATTAAAACTTAGCTTTTAAAAGATAGGTTCTTGTAAAAGAGCTTCTAAATGCCTTGAGGATTATCCTAACCTTTAACCGAAAAGGATTGTTAACATAAAAACGAACTTGAAAGAAAAAAGAAACCCCTAGAGCATGCACATCATTTTGCAACTTCGACAAAAAAAAAATGGATAAATGGCTCATAAAAGCGTTTGCGTGATTTCTCGCCAAACCTCATTTCCTCTATTTTTATCCTGAGAATTACAAAAATTGAGATGCCCACTTGAATATTACATATTAATAAATTCCCACTTGTGGGAAAGAAGAAAACTTTATTTCTTTTGTAATCAGCCTTTTGTTAATTTTACGATCATATCTGAAAGCAATATTTATGTTTTGATTTTTCAAAAAAATTTAGTGGAAAGTGAAGAAGTGAGTTGCAAATTTGAATCAAATGAATTTTTAATGGGGCATTAAGCTCACTGATTCTCATTTTAGTCCAATAATTACAGCAAAAAAAAAGGGGGCATGTTTCTTCGGAAAAATTAATACCCAAGACAGTTGTAGACAAAAAACTTTATTCTGCTTTTCTAAATGATACCTAAAAACTCACCAACTTTACCCTTCCCCTTTCTTTGAGAGAGGAATAGAAGTGAAATTGAATTCATTCTAAACAAGTCAGGCATTGTTTCCAATGCATTTCTTACGCTGAATTCAGTGAGACTGATTCCGAGGCGATCGGACTAATAGTTTCAAAGTTATAAGGGTTTTATGTACAAAAAGTACAAATTTGTATCCTTACCGATTTACGCATGTGATATTGCTATCATTAATGGGTCATTCACTGTTTCTAATTTTAACACTGTTATGCATTGCACTGAATTTTTTTTATTTCCAATGCTCACCTGTGTTAACATCTGTCAATTCAGGCATATACAGGGCGATTTTGTTGACCTCTTTTACAGGGGTACCATATTAGGTGGGCCAACGTCGCTCTCACAGTAAGGACAGATAGTACAGAGAAGGAAAGAACATCCATGCCTTGTCCGGGATTCGAACGCAGAACCTTTCTGATGCAAGACACTGAATTAAATGATGCTATCTACGAGTCAATAAAACGAATAGTTTAAAAGTCATAAGCTGTTAAATGTATAAATATAAAATTATTTTTGACATGACTTAGTGCACTTTTTCCTATACTGTCTAGATTCTGATGAAATTTTTATACTGAATTTAATGATATAAAATTTGAGTTGATGGGGTTATAGTTTTGAAGAAACTGAACCAAAATATATAATGGACGCATCTGGAAATGAAGTTCTCTCTATGAGTTTCGTCGTACAACTGATGGTGGGTAAAAGTTATATCGTATTTGATTTTAAAAGTCCTGTCTTTTATATTAATTGGTATCTATAAATATTAGAACATAATAATATCGGTATCTATATTTTTTAGTTTGAAATCATATAAATACTTTATGAAAAAATAATTGTAATATTTTCCAATTATAAATGTATTATTGTCAAAAGTTCTTTATTCAAAAAAAAAAGCAATATAGTTGTTTTTCAGCTGTCATTTTGGTTACATAGAGTTGAGCAGAATTGAGATGTTTAACGATTTCATGAGAACGATGCTGTTAAAAAGAAATTCATTTTAAAAAGCCAATTAAACGATTTCAGATAGTTTTAAGCTCTTCATAGACTTGACCTTTAGCCTTCCAAGCTTGTTGCCATTCAGTATCGGCAATAACAGCGCCTAGTTTCCTTGGGCGACGTGTCCTGGCTGACAAGATTGTCTTTTTTCTGGTGGGAAGACATCGCAAAAGTGCATCAATGAGTTGATTGGTGGATGGAAGACGGAAATTCTTTGACAATGTAACTGCTGTTGCTCACTATCCGTGTCTTTAAATCTTTTTCTCTTCTGTGTTCGGGATTACTGTGATTTCTTCTTTTTCTTCGATAACAATCATCCGTTTAGGGAGACATTTTTTTTTTTATTCTTCTGATTAACATTCACGTCGATGCTGTTGTTCTTTGAATGCCCATCTTCCAACTAAATGCTCGAAAGCACTGGACCGGAAGGTTATAGAGAAGACGATGTTTTATAATCACAATCGTGTTGAAATTCCTGTTTGGAAAATTTTCCTTTCTAACAATGTCTGTGTAATTTGAAAGAGCTGTTGCATTTATTTTTTTCTTCGAATATATTTGCTTATAGAATATCATTTGAAAGGATATAGGATACACAGGGTTAGGTTAAGGTCTGATGGCTAATACGTGATTTAGGGGCCTGCCTAGTCCAAACTATCGAAAACTTACCATGTTAAATATTGAAACTTCTTACGAAATTCAGTTCCAACTAAACTTATTTTACAAAAATTCAAGAAAAACATTTGGATTTTTTGTCTTTTTTTTGCATAAATAATTACACTAACCATTAATATTTGATTAAATGTCCACGTGAGAAAAAACATCCTGTAAGAACTGCCAAACATACAAATTTTAAAAATTGAAGGAAAAAAACTGAATTTCCTACTTTTACTTAATTTGTCATATTTTTGCCAACGTAGACCTTAGGAAATGGTAAGGTTTTGGTAAATGAATACAGAAAATTAGTTAGAAGAACCAAAGAGCTTGTGACTTAGGCAATTTAAAAAAATTAGGGAGTAGGGTGTGGGGTAGAGACATAATTTTTTATCAATTTCCCGAATTTTAAATTTGAAAATACATAAAACTTTTAATGATTCTAAAGGAAAATAATCAATTCGGTTATAAATATCTATTTTGTTTTAGAAAATCACAAAAATCAATTATAACTTCATAAATTTAGAGGTCCCTAAAAAATATAGAGGCAGTTCGTTTTAGATTTCATTTCAACGAAAACCATAATTTGGCATATTTGTTTCATTTTCAGCTTATGTAATTTTCAAAAAGAAAGAAAAAAATTAAATACAGTAGTAAAAATTTAAATTTCGGACATAAAACCTAACAAAAAATTATTAACGTTAAAGCAATGAAAAGATTTCGTTCTCCTTATTCAATATTTTCGAAATTAAGTATCTTTTATTGGCAAAATTATCTATTTATAAGGTCAGGATTCAGCTGAAGAAGAAGCCAAAAAAAAAAAAAAAAAAAAAAATGGGAAACAGTAACGCAAGAATATGGCGAATGCTAATGCAATATATAAATTCTTTTAATATTTGCCAACAAAGAAAGAGTAAATTAATTCTAAGTGAAACATGAAAATATTAAAGGCAGCTTAAGTTTGAACAGGATATTTAAAAAGTTATACCAGGCAATGCCGAATTTTAGATGCGCATATGCAGTTGTTGTCGTCACGTTAGTCCGCACGAAATATTTTTAACTTTTGAGTTTATTCCGTTCTTTGTAGCTACCTATATTTTTTACGAAAAAAATCGTCTGAATTTTGTCTTTCTTATAAATTCAATACGAGATGTATTAATTCTAATTTATTTGGATGTTAATTATTCAATAATATTTTTTATATTTAACTTAAAGCAATAAATTTAGTGTTTATCTAAAAATACAGATATAAATATTAATATTTATGAATTAAAAACGATAAAATAAAAGTGTCGCGTAATCTTATTCAGAAAAAACAACATGATTAAGACGATGTCAAGATATTCAAAGAATATAGACATGCTGTTATCAACCCACCGTGCTAATATTTTTGCAAATCACGTCGAGATAATGACTTTTAAAAATGATTTTTACTTTTTAAACCATCACGATATAAGAAAAACAGGAAGCTCAGTTCAATTAGAGTTATTTACTTTCTAAATATCCTACTGCGCATGCCCTTGATAATAATGGAACAAACAAGATGCCATTTTGATGATGCAAAAGATTTCTTTCCTTATAAATCAATCATTCCTGATTAGAATATTTAATATCGATGGAAGAAGATATATCATCGTTATCGTTCTGCAGGCGATCTGAAACGATTTTCTTTTCCTTTTTTTTCTTCTAATAAATTATTCTATTCTATAGTAGATAGATAGGACCGAATAATTAGTGATAGTATAGAAACTATTCTATGCGTTTTGTGATCACATGCCTAAGTCTTAAAGGAATATTTTGAATAATAGAAGTGAAAATTTCATTATTTTTTTCATTTAATTAAACTCGATTATTCAACACGAACAACCAGAGCCATTCAAGCATTACGAAAGCATGTAAGGGCGTTGAGATCTGTTTATTTTTGCTAACTAGGTGGATACTTTACTTGTACAGTGCGGGGGGGAAAATGGACCACCCTGAATAACTTTTGATCTAATGATCGGACTTCCACGTTCTGAGACTCAATCTTAATGGCTCGAAGGGGTGACCTCAAGTATCCTAATTAATAAGTGCAGACGATATTTTAGGTTACGAAATCAGACACAAAAACTTACGTTCTCTGAATAAACATAATTTTTTTTAGAGGGATTCGAATTTCTGACCCCCAAAATATAGGGGGTAGCCGTAATCTACATAATATGGTCCCAATAGTTTGGTCAGGAAAGCGTTCCCAAATTTGGATCCCTTAATTTGACTTTTTGCATATTTTGCCATACATCAAGAACTTTTTAAGCGAATTGAAAAAATTTTTAACTCACAATTATCAGAAGAAGATTCCATGAAAAAATTAACTTTTAGTAAATATTTATTATTTTTTATTATTTTATTTAAGAATGATCGAAGACTTTTTGGATTGTAATGTATAGAATTTTTTGCATTATTTTAAAGAACATAAGTTTACATGATAAAATACAAAATTTGAGGAAAATTGGTAGAAAATTAGTATTGGTTGCTCCTGAGAAATTGAATTTCTAAAAAGACAGATACTTAAAATTCGATGCATAACAAATTAATGCATAACAAAAATTAAAGCGAAATAACAAAAACAAGACGATTTTAAAACATTTCCGATCACATATTTTCGATCTAAAACATTTCGTACAGTTTCTCACAATCTAATTCCGAAGGAAATTCCTTTATATAAGAGAACAACAATGAGTTGCCAGGAATAACAAATCGATAAGCTTGTACAAATATTCTTTCCTTCAAGCTGAGATATGAGCATATAAACACTGACACGAGCTTTAAATTTCTTTACATGAGCCCAAACACAACTCATTATCGATCCTTTACTGTGAGTCACTAATGAGACATGAAAATGATCGGAACATCGGCCAGTTGCCGATAAAAGTACGTAACTTTGTTAGAAAGTTTGACGTTTATAAACATTCCAACTCTCCTTGCCAAACAAAATTCCGGGAGCCGGATGTTTATTTATTTCCGTGGGTATTTTTCACAAATGATAACACTGTAACTATTATTTAAATCGCAATATTTGTGCTGAGTGTATCTTAAATAAATAGATTATTAGTTTTGTATTTGGATACAGTGTTTAAAATTTTTGTATACTGGATTGTAATCATTTGTATTAGTTTGGTCAGCCAACTGTATAATGTGGTTGTGATTTAATTTAAATTTCGTTATTGTTGCCACGATCAATTTTAAAAGTTTAGTGTTTTTACAGTAATTAAATGAAAGTTTAAATGAAATTAGATTTTACATGAAAGTTTAATACCATTATTATTGATTATTAAATCATATGAGTATTTAATTATCAATAATCAAATCTAAATTAATTATTAAAAATATTAGATACGTTTTCAGTAAAACTATCCGATTTTAAAAGTAAATTTGGTATCATTACTACAGAATATTAAATCATTTGACTATTATTTGATAAAATTGTGGCACACATCTTTTTTCCGAGAATAATTATTAAAAATATTTGTTACGTTTTCAGTAAAACTATCTGATTTTAAAAGTAAATTTGGTATCATTACTGCAGAATATTAAATCATTTAACTATTATTTGATAAAATCGTGGCACACATCTTTTTTCCGAGAAAAATTATTAAAAATATTAGTCATGTTTTCAGTAAAACTATCTGATTTTAAAAGTAAATTTGGTATCATTACTATAGAATATTAAATCATTTGACTATTATTTGATAAAATCGTGGCACACATATTTTTTTAGAGAATTTCAAAAAGCCTAAACTTATTGGTATTCTTAAATTTTTAAATTGTGACTTATACTTTAGGTGTTATTGAGTTATTTGAAAACTTAACATTCTTAAAAAATATTCATTACTATTCATTGGGTCTTCTAAATAAATAAATGAAAATAACCAGACAAATTGTTTATTGAGATAGGTTACCCGTAACGTAAAACCCGAGTAAATAATAATAATAGTAGGTAATCATGGAATTGATTTACGAATTAGGAGTAATGAAATAAATCTGTGTTTCCTGATTTCATTAAGTTCAAATGAAAATTATTTCAGTTTTTTTTAAAAAATTGATTTATGATGTAATTTTTATTTTCTAGAAAGCTTTGGCGACCCACATTTGAATATCTCACATCCGAAACTTGGGTCCTGATTCATAGATCAGAGTCTAACTAGTTTGGCACAAAATCACAAAATTCGCAATCAAGAGTAAATATTAGTGAATGAGGCGGATGGTTTTAAAATTTTACGTATTAATTTTTAAGAACATAAGTGATTCGTTTAATGCTAAAAATCCCACTATTACGAGCATGATTTGGATTTACGAGCATCTACTGTTATGAATATATTTGGATTGAACGAGGTATTTTTTTAAATCTTTTCAAAAATTATTTCATTGAAATTGTCAAGTGTAAATTTCATTCAAACAGGAAGAAAAAATTCGAGATAGGCTTTTAATCATTTTCATTTCACTTTCACAAATACGCTGATGGTGGTTATTTATTCTATTCAGCTGTATCTTTCAAAACTTTTAAAATTTAAAACTTAAAAACTTTTAAACTAAAAAAATCTCAAATCGCACAAATGTATAGCTTTAAATTACTTAATCAAAACCATAAGTCGCATAATTTTATTGCGTGACATTTCATTTTTGGGAAAAATGTATAAAAATTCTGAAAGTCATCAAGCACTATTTCTCCTAATCTAATAAAGCGACCCACTTGTTTTCAATATTTCTGAAAGGTGGTATAGCGATGGCAAAGATTAAATGCAATAAAAAAATTAAAAAAAGCAAGAAAATCATGAATCAAATCAAAAATTTAACCTAAAATCCAAGATGGCGACTGTAGATTCATCTTTAGTTCAAATTTTTCAAAGATCGTAAGTAGATTGTGAGCACTGGTGAGTAAAATGTGACGGTCTCCATCTGTCTTGCTATGAATCACGTGACCAGTAGAGCCATGAGGTGTGTAGCATTGAATAGAAATGGTGGGTGGCCATTGCAGGAAGATATTTGCCATTCAGTCTATTGTTGTTTATGTGCCTATATATACATGCTGGGACTGGCCACAGATCTGTAATTGCGATTGCCTTCTTTACCCCAGCTATTATGGTAGGCCCACCGTGAATGTAAGACCAAAGACTCCGTATTCATTTAAAATTCAAAAGGGTATCAAAAAAATTACGTGGTCTTAGAATATATTTTATTATAATTCATTTAATTCTTTGCATTATGAATGAAATATTTTTATAGAACTTTATGAAATGAATCAGAGTCTACGACACGCCACAGTTTAAATTATAATAGGGAGCTGAATATCAGCCTAGTGCGAAAGTGGTCCCCACACGCAAAATGTTCAATACCAGATGACCCACTAAAAAATAGTAATAATAATAAAAACACGCCGCGTAAAAGGAAATTATGACTGCATGGCACTTGAATTTTATATTTACGAATTATGCAAGTTACAATCAAATGAGTTAACCAAGAACGGGACATTTACTAGACCAATTTAAAAAGTAAGAGTTTAAAGTTATGCATAAAATATTTAGCGTGTTAAAATTATTTTAAATTTCCAATTAATTTTATAAATCAAGTTACTACATGAAGAAAGCAGTACCATTTTTTCATTATTGATAATAACTCAATTTTCAGGACCACTTATTCAGGTGCCTCTCTGATCCTACTTGTATATTCCAGACTAAACGTTTGCAAAACATTTATCTGGTCTGCTTTCCATATTTACGTTTACCTATATTTCATGCAACAGTAAAATGAAAATATTCTGAAATGGATTTCGAGTATCTCATGAATATGACTTTATTGCAATAGTTATTTCCTAGTGAATTATAGCTATTTCAGTTTAACACTTCTAATCCATCTTTGTGCAAAACCTCTAAGATACGGGTTTGACAAGCATTCTGATTTAACTAGAGAATTATCTCGGTCTTTATAACTTAGTAATGACTAGTTCCTAAATAAGTTGCTAAAAAAAAATCATGAAGACAAAGTTCATATGTTGCTATATTTATTCCTATATTTATTAAAATATTTTCTAAATATCGAAATACAAACTGATTACGGCAAAATTGTGAAGTGGGGAAGTAATACTGTAATAATTTGTTTGCATTTTGATATTTTGAAAGAATTTTTTTTCTCGTTGTTTTAAAACTAGGTTTACGCTTGGTTTACCTGATCTCATTTTTCTCTAAACTTAAAATTTTAAAAAAGCAATCGAGATGGAACATAAATTGACCCGGAATTATAGATTTAAACGGTAGTAAACAAACAAAACATACAAACATAAGAAAAGAGTAGGGGGCGTTCAGTGGCGGATCCAGTGGGCCCCCCCCCAAAAAAAATAATACTAATATTTTTTTTAATAGTTTCCAAAAAAAAAATTTTTTTTTAATTATTTAAGGGGGCATATACACCGAGGTAGGTCAGAAAAATCGATTTTTCCCCCTTCTAATTACGTTCTTCACTATTTCAAGATCATGATCCAAAAGATTAAAACGAAATTCGTCATAGTTTCATTGTAAACATTAATAATGTTGCAGCGCACCGAGCGCATTGACAGATTTGCCAAAGTTTCTAAAAAACGCGTTACATTTATAATTTAAAGATTTTGAATACTTGAATTATTTATACATTTCTATTGTTCATTACGAAAAAAATTAATGGGAAGACTAGCATTAAAAGTCCCAGTTTTCTTTTTTTTTCAGTAAGATATTTAAAAAAAAAATTTTTCATAAAAAAAATTATTGTGTATGTGGGGGGGGGGGGATCTGAGTCTATGCCCCCCTCCAGGAATGTTTTTTTGGATCCGCTTCTGGTGGCGTTGTTGAATTTTCTTGTATTGTAACTGGACCTTGAAGTCGACCAGAGAAATGTTCTAAAATGCTCAACGCGTTAATAGAGTCATAAATTAATAGAGAAGGTGTTCACATCAAATAGATTTTCGCTTTTTTTTCCGAGGTCAAATCCATTTTTTTCTATCGTATCAATTATTATTAATTTATTATTTTATTATTAATTTCTTTAGTAATCGTGGAATTTAAATTTAATTTTCTTCATTAAGTGATTCGAAGCACTTTCTAATTCAGCTATGTGAAGAAAAGTACTAAGTGACATTGAGAAAAAAAAAGTCAGATTTTGTGTTTAAAAACAAGTTATTTTATGAAAGTTAATTATTTTCTGGCAACTTAGAACCTTCTTCTACTAAGCTCAACTGTGAATTGTAACTAGATAGTGTAACAGCTTTTGTAAGCGCATGTTAACACTGTAATCCTTTTCTCTCTTTCTCTTTTCTAAGTCGCAGTTATTATTTTTAGGTATTCATTTCCTTAAGGATTTATCTTTGGTGACACTTAATAAGTGTTCAGTTACTTTTTGTTTATTTAAGTTCGATTGCTTTTAATGATCAGAAAATAAGCTTTCGGTTGCATTTTTATTTTCTAGTGGATTAATTATTATTATTTTTGCTATGTCAGGAAGAGAAAAATTAGCTTGCTTCATTATTATTCAACTCATTTGCATTCACCTAATGTTTTACTAAATATAATTGTAATAATACTTTTTTTTCGAATGTCACATGATTTTTTTTTTTTTTAATTTTTCAAGTGTAAGTTAAGTGTAAAAAAAAATATTTATTAATTCTGAAGAATTAAAATTTCTTTTAAAATCATAAATTCGGAGAATCTTCGTATTTTAGAAGCACAAACTTCAATGTATTGTGAAAATATCTTCGAGATGAATTCGCGAAATTTGTTAACAGTGTTCAAAATGTTAATAAAAATCTGCGACTTAGAAATTAATGGTATAATTATGAATAATACTATTATTATGGATATAAGTATATCACTATTATTATTATTATGAATAATAATAACAATTTAACTGTTAAAATATTTTCAACTTGATATTAGAGATTATATTCATTTCGCATAAGCTGTCTAGACACTACGCGTAAAAAATATATATATATCAAATTTATTTTATCTCAACTTAAAGCCCTTTATGTAATTATACTCATCGCATAAATATTTACTCCATTTACAATGAGTGAACTTATTTTGCGTATAATGTTTGGCTCACATTCAAAAACTTTCATTAAGTAGTTCTTTCTTTTACTTTACTTTTTAAATAATTCATTAAAATTATCTTTTAAACTTCACACATTTTTGTTGAATGTAGCTGGTTTGCTACCCAAAAGTCATTTCAGAATCTTTTTTATTTTATTTTATTTTATTTGTTTACTTTTTAAGTTCAGAAATAAATCTTTAAAATTTAGCATTAGAAAACGAATAAAGAAATGCGTTATTTAAAAATCGTTAGATAAAAATATTATGTTCGTCTCCCTTTCCAGAAAATTTCATAAAGAATATTTTCATAAAGTAAGTTTTAACGGGACTGATTTAGGAACAAGAAATTCTAAACAGCGTGAATTTATTAACAATGCGATTTTGCTTTAATACATACAAGATGCAAGGAGACGGGGTTTTTTATGCATATTTTAGTGGTTACAGCTGTGAATGTAATCGTTAACATACGAGGAAAATCTCAAACTTCAAACGACAACTCTATTTTATTTGTCAGCGTGACATGGCAACAAGCAAAAATAAGTGGAAGTGGGACAGACGATATGAGAGGTAGTTTTTTTCTTCGTTGCAGACGATAGTCAGGCTGGAATTCAAAACGAACAATTTACAAAGAAATAAAGAAGAGGGAGAATTTTTTTTTTCTTCTCCTTTCATCTATCTCCTTTGCAACCATGGCAGATGTAAAGAAACTTGGAACTTCCAAAATCTAAGCTGAGAAAAATCAGCTATCCTCTTCGCTGACGTGAGTCAAATAAATACAGACACTTCGTTGTGGTCCTCTGCTTTTAACTTTTTTATTTTTTCTCTCTCATTCAATATGTTTTAGTTGTATTTTGATGGTTATTTTTTTTAATACCATCCTCGCTGAATCCAGTCAAGCAGTCAGTCCTCTCTTGGTAATCAGTCACACAACTCGTGCCGTGGGGTGCATGAAAAAAGTAGTCACGTGACAATGAAAAATAAAAGGGAGGGCGGAATCATGGAACCCGCACTCACTAGAATCTTTTTTTCTCTCTTTCTCATGCAACAACGTCACAGCTTTTGGTGAATTTGAACTCCTTATTTGGCGATAAATCTTTTATTTTAACTTGCATTTTTGTTGTTTTTGCAACAGAATAAATAAGATTAAGAACGTCAAGAACAACAGAATAATTAATTGATTCAATTCGAATTGTTAATTGAATGCATCTCAAGTAAAATAAAGGACATTTATTTAAATCTATTAAATGAAAATAAATAAAAATTTATAATTCAATTTGAGCAGAAATTTGATATAAAAGAAAGTAACTTACATAAAATGATTTTAAATTAAATTTTAATTTATAACATGACCCCACTTCCTGCTTTATTCGCTCAAAAACACTAACGATCACCTCACAATAATTTTTTATCGTTGATAACTTACAAATTGTTTCATCCAAATTAAAAATTATTCTATTAAAAAATATCTAAAAAAAATTATTGTATTATAACAGATTTAGTTTCCTATTCTATTGGGATTAAATTTAAACCTGATGATTATGCTCGGTTGCGCTGAAACTTCATTGTTTAATTGTTTCTATAAAAACTCATTAAATATTTTTTGCCAAAGAGATATATCATAACAAAAAGTTAATTCTTGATATTAAACAGTTAAAAATCTAATTCAATACTCTATTCCATACTTTGACTAACCACTGCTTTGCATAAAATTTATAATAAAAGGATGGTCTATTAAAAGAAATAAAACTTATTTACAATTTAAATTCTAAAACGGTAAATAAACGTGTATTTTCTTTATAAAATATTGCCTAATAAAGTAATATTACTCGATTTCTTTATAACATAACAGCGTAAAACACTTTTAATTGTTATACATTTTGAATAATTGAAAATGTCCTTGCATGTATCGAGGAAAACCTTTTTTTTGTACTTTAGCTTTTGTTTTATTCAAGAAAACACTGTTTAATAAGAACTTATATCCTTATTTAAACCTTGCGAGTGTCTCAACTTCCAATTTTTTTGTTTCAATCAGTTTAGATTATCTTTAAAATACTGTTTTAATTTTGGTTTAGAATCGATGCAAATCCAATGTGCATTGATGCTCAAGTATTGCACAATAATGCAATAAAAAAAAATAGAAGCATTTTAATATTCTGATTTTTTAAAGCAGACAGCTTATAACAGTTCATTTCATTTCCTTCCTTAAAAAGTTTTTTCTTTTCATAATTTACTTATTGTGTACTGATATGAAATTATTCCTACTGATACTATTAACAATCTTCATAATCAGTGATATGTAACAACCTTTATATGTTTTACTTTATTGAAATATTAAATTTAAAGCTTAAGAAGAATTACTATTATTATTAATATTTTGTTTCAATTTTTTTTGTTGAGAAAAGTAATGATTAAAGAGAAAGAGGCATTTTTCATTAGATTATTAAACCAACTAAATGTAGCATTGCTTTAAAAAAAAAAAAGAAGTATAGGTATTGAGTCATTTTTCCCTATTTGTTTTTCTAATTATAAATGTTTATTTTTAATTAATTTATTTATTATTATTGTCTCATTTTGACTTACATCAAATCAAATCTGATTTAGTTATTATATCTCAGTTGATTATTTAAATGAAAAATAAATAATATGGCTAACTCAAACATGATAATATTTCAATCAGTCTAAAAAAATAAATTTCTCTAAATGGTTCTACCTAGCGTGACAATAATGAGTGAGTTAATTTCGTCATTTAATTGCTATTGGCGTAAACTTAAAACAAAACGTTTTTACAAAAAGGTTCCCTTTTTCGCAATTATTTTGGCGATATTAGTGAGCAAACGAAATATTTGGCGACAGATTTCTTCTCTACCGAAAAACTCTTTACGGCAACCCTCAGTAAGGCGCCGTTGACGATCTGTGTTCGACAGAATGCGGCCGCCATAAGATGTAGCTATAAGCGGCAGTATGTGATGTTGTGTTAAATACTTTTTATTCAATAAAATTTATTTCAAGGTTTAAAAGTGATAAAACAAATTTTTGTTTTTCGAGTTTTTAACAAATTGTGGATTATTCTCTTACTTGGATCCTACAGCTTTCTTAATTAGTGGATTTTATCTTTCTCTTCAAGCCGCTCCCTGTTTTGTGGATTTATTGGTGTAGAAACCGAAATTTTTCTAAAAATTCCATTCATTAAGTAATTTTAAAGTTCTTGTGATATACATAATCGTTTTTTAAGATCATTTTCGCCAGTGATATTTGTAATTGATGTTTATATTTGCTTCAGAAATCAAGATGACGCTACCTCCCAGGATTATGGATATTACTGTTGGTGATAACGCTACTTAAAAAAAGTATATTTGAGTCAATGTCTTCAATTATTTGCTAAAATTTTGCACCCTTTTGGATTACTGTGTGTCTACCAAGTAACTATGTGTTTAATATGTGTTAAAACATCTTTAAGAATAATGATTGATCTTACGCGTTCTTCTTCATGTCTACGTAAATAGTTTATTCCATATTCAAGTTTGTGATTGATATAATTGTTTTAACTACTCTCATCTGTCTGCATGTAACTGCAACTTTTTTAACTCAAAAGACGCCCAACTCCAGGTCAACGTATTTGTGGGGTTGCTGGTAACACGTTGCGGACTACTGACGCAGCTTTAATTAACTAGAACTCGGTACGTATAATTCAATTATTGCATAGACTTTGAATGTATATTTTTGTTTTAATAATTGTTTTACATTATTTTTATTTTGTTATATTTGAATTTTCGTAAACTCTTAAAATTATTTCCGAATGTCTTTTTGCTTTTAAGTTTTAAAAACGTACCTTTTCATAAACCTAACTTAACTAACGTAGAACTCGGTGCGTATATTTCAATTAATATATAGATTTTAAATACATTTTTGTGTTTTAATAATTGTTTTACATTATTTTAATTTTGTTATATTTGAATTTTCGTAAACTCTTAAAATTATTTCCGAATGTCTTTGATTTTAAGTTTTAAACGTACCTCTTCGTAAACCTAGCCTAACTAACGTTTCCTTATTTTCTTTTGTATAGTTTTTTTAACCAATCAATAATCTTTTTATCGTATTTTTTAAACGAAATAGCTAATTAATGGTTATTTGATAATAATTACCCTTAAATTAAAATAAGGTTTCATAGGAAAATTTATTAAAATTAAATTTTATTTTTATTCTTGCTGCCCATGTAGAAGAAAGTTATTTATTTATTATAAATATTTGTTTAAATTTGTACACTTTTATTTTCCCGCTTTTTTTTAACTCATTTATTTTAGTTGTAACGTTATTTTCATTTCAGCTTGTAGAATCAGTAAAATACATCTTCTCTTTCTAGAGAATCTGTTAATTTTTATGAGATACATATTTATCTTACCTGAAAATTTAAATTTGTTGAACGCGTAATTGCTCGTCAATAACCACAGCTTTTATCTAATGAATGTGCAAAAATTTATAAGTAAATGTGCTGATAGACGATGTTGCATTTTAAAAATAAATTGTTCCCTGGATGAAAGTTAAAAAATGCAAATTTTCGGTATTGTGAATTTTTATACTGTAGTAAGATTTGACGTTTGTCGCTAACAGCTGAGCCAACTTGAATTTTCGATGATTTCGCCATAATATTTAAACATAGATTGATTAATCTAGAAATTATTAATATCCGTTAAAATATAATTTTTATTCTATTTTATTCAAACTGTTTTTGTAACTTTTTCCTTTCGTTTCATTTTAATGTGTACGCGTTCCCTTCTCTTAACTAGTTCAACTATACTTTTCTCATAACAGGCATGGACTGAAACTAAACGCTGATTTCTAATATGTTTTACAAGTAAATGAATTAAGGAACAGATGTTTTCTATTACTGTTTTTTTTAATTTTAGAATTATAATTATTATAAATTAGTGATATTTTTCGCTGTTCGTTATTTCTTTCAAAAAAAAGCTATTGTGTTAAGTGATTCGATTTGTGAATTTTCAATACACTTTGTCCTATCATATAATTGTATTTTATGATTCTGTTTAACTGCAATAACTGAGACAGATTCTGTTAGCGTATTTTCGCGTGAATGTTTGCATTTGCTACTACCTAAAGTTGAGTGAACGTAATCTTAGTTATTTTATCTTTTCGCAACTTGTAAAAATTCTTTAAGCATTAATGCTAGTCATATATTACTATTTTCATTTTAGGAGTACGACCACATCGGTAAATTTTTAAACAGTAAAACAGACCCTTTAAAAAAGTTTTATAACGATTTGCTGCAGACGATATTTTATCGTAGCACTAAACTCTTTCGTCTTCAATTCCTAATTTTACCTCATAGATTATTTAAAAAGCATGGTTTTTGTACTCACCTATAAAGGCATGATTTTTACAAATACTCGCCGTATGTTTTTTTTCAAATTCAGGATCTGGTAACACGATTTTCCGTAAGAAGTTTGAAATTACCCTATATATAGATATAGTTAAAGTCGCGTTACTTGTGTAATTTTAAATTCTAATAATTTTATTTTTTGTTACCCATTCTTTGTAAATAGTTTCTAGATAATTTTTTTTTCCGTAAATATTTTTGTTTAATCTGAAGATACTTTTTGCGTCGACGTTTAATTTAGAGAGGTTGGTACTAAAGCTTGGCAACATCTTACTAAGTGCCATCGCGTCATTATAGGCTATTAACTTTTTCATTATTTGTTCTTTCTCGATTATTATAAAGTGTTTTGTTAAATTATCACAATTACTAGGCAACCTCGTATTTTGTAAGGTGTAAAGCTTTTTCGCTGAATCTCGATTGTCCAATTGCTTTTTAACTCAAATTACACAATCCTGAATATGGACATAGAATTTAACATAACTAATAATATGTCATTTTATAATACACAATTGCTATATAGATATAGTATTTTTTTTTAACATTTTCATTCCATGAACTATGCTACTAAATCAACAATTCTGGCAGGTATTCCTTATTAATTCATTACACTTTTATTTTTTGCAAGCCCTTCAACTTGTGACT
The DNA here is from genome assembly GCF_982258835.1 of Parasteatoda tepidariorum. NCBI lineage: Eukaryota > Metazoa > Arthropoda > Arachnida > Araneae > Theridiidae > Parasteatoda > Parasteatoda tepidariorum. Next base: position 46,735,983 of record NC_141761.1, on the reverse strand, counting down.
TCCTGTTATTATTTAGCAATTCTCTTTCATCTCACATGTCTACAGTTTTTCAAATGGGAGATGACATGAAACAGATAAAAAATGCAATGCGGCAGTTTTTTTTTTTTTTTTTTAGTATTCTGTTTTTCCTGTTGCCTTTGCATTTTTAGACAAATAACGAGTTAGCTCCTCGGCGCTTAAATCTTAGAACAAACTGATTTTTCGTGCCTACAGCAGTGTTTCCCAAACGTATGACATTTGTGTACCCTTTCTATTTCGTAACGCTGTGTGCCACTAATAAAAAATGACTATTTTTTGCTGTAAAAAAATTGCACAAAAGTTAAAAATCACAGCTGACTGTTAGCACCACTACTTATTAACTGTTAACTCTGCAAAAAGTAACCAATAAAAAAAATACATAATCGTAAATTTTCATAGCTAGCTTTGTTTTTGAATTTAAAAAAAATTAAATTTTCGTTTGGTGCAAGATATTTCGCATAAGAGCGCGTACCCCCTCTGAACTGCGTTAGTACACCTGGGGGTACACGTACCACACTTTGGGAAACACTGCCATACGAGAACGCGAGAGCTGCCCCGTTTAGTGACACAAAGATTAAAGCGGTTTGAGTTTATGGTAGGTTCCCTGATTGCGTACATGTTCTGGTTCGCAGCGTACACCACGCTTGTCCAATGTTATTTGTCCTGTGCAGTTAGTCCAATCGCTTTTTTTCTTCTACTATTTGTGCATTAGAATGTAGGATACTCTGTCGACCTGAGAAGTCTTACTACATAAAGGATTTTGGAAAATTGAATGGTATAAGCGTTGTCCGAGATCAAGGCCGTCTAATTACACATGCCAGCAACTAAAACAACCACAATACTTTGATATATATATCCAGTTAAAACACCGCCTTCACGTGCGCTTAAATAAAGTGGAGCGCTATTCAATTTGCAGTCAAATTCCGCTGCAGAAATATTAATTTAATGAATTGATATTTCTGAGCTTATGTATTAGCTAGCCTGTCATAGTCAGTAAAGAATTAACCACTTAATCGCTGAAAGCCGAGCCGTTAATGTAATTTCGTACATTTGAGTAAATGAAATTACGTAATTTTTTTAAAATTTGCAGTACAAATATTTATTGTCCTTTAAATGACCATACTTGTTAACTTCGAAATAGTTTTTTTTTTTCTTTCATAAATTAATTGCTTTCGTAAAATGTCTCATCTTTTGTATTTATCGGTACGGCAATGTGACGGTATTTCTCGAAGTTTCAAAATGTACATAAAAATAATTTTTTCTTTCTTCCCAAACAAAAATTATACGCTTTCTATAACATTAGACTATTACAGTTATGAAACTACGTAATTATTTGTAGAAAAACCGTTTAAATAAGTACATATCTCATATCTGATTCGTATTGTTTTATTCAAAGATAGATTAAAAGGGCGCATTTTCAGAAGGAACTGCTTGTCCATTTATTGCAATATATTTATGAAACACCAAAACATCCTGCAAGATTCTAACCTGTATTCGACGGTATTAAAAATCTGGATACACTGAAGGAAACTTTCTCATTAACTTCCATCATATATCTTAGATGGGCGCCATGTTTTCGAAACCCCACTAAAGAGTGAATTCCCTAGGCAGTAGTTTATTACTTTGAGTCATGCTATAGTGCGTGGTTTCTTATCACCCTCCTTCTATGCAAAATGGTGGAGTCCTTCCATTTCTCTGTATTCTCCTCTAGTTTTACCCCTGCTTACATCAATTTATCTTTGGAAAATGGAATACCAGGCAGCATTTCAGCAAACTATTTCGGGGAAGAGTATATTGAATTCGCAGTTTGAAAAGGACGATTTTTGAATATTCCAATCGTATTGTTCCAAATATTCAGTTCTATTATTAAGCTATATTGCGGAATTTCTCTATTGCTTCTGAATGAAGTATAATATTTAGAGTTGTAAAAAGTATTCAAAATTAAGGAAAATAACGATTTAACTTTATAGAATATAACTGCAGGAGTCTGTTTAGAAGAAATTTGGGTCCGTTAACGGACCCTTCACAAAATATCTTTTCATAAAAACGGACCCTTCACAAAATATTTTAACTTAAAAACGGACCCTTCACAAAATGATTTTTCTTTTAATCGGACCCATCACAAATTTGTTTATCTTCATTATTATTTTGTTAATCGAATAAACCCGTTCCAGGGCAGAAAGCAAGAGGATGTAAACGAATGAAGTTTTGTCTTCGGCAGACGATTCTTCCATTATTCGTCCGAAATTAATATTCTGCGTTCAGCAGTATAGGCTAAATACCAAATATTTGTATGTTGCATCTCTAATTTAGAAGCAGCACTTATTGTTTATTTTTTAAAATTTAATTCTTTTAATTATAATTTTACAGTGTTGAGCAACATCTATGTCTTTACAATTTATAAACTCCTTGAAAAAGTTTTTTTTTGCAATAACGGACCCTATTTGCACAAATTCATAAAAGCGGACCCTGGTTGAAAGAATGTGAGTAATTTTTTCACAATTTCACGAAAAACGGACCTTTCGCAAAATGTTTGGACAGACCCCTGAACTGTATTGTATTTTTTTTTTTTTTTTTTTTTTGTATTTTATTTTAATCAAATTCGGATTAATCGTTCAGCCACGAGCACATAGTGTTAGTTCAATGTAGAGCGATAGATATGCTTTCTATGAAGTAGTTTTCATTATTTTTTACTATCGAAAAATGTGTTATCAATAGTTACATTCATTTTGAAATTTTATTTCAGTGAAACTAGATGCAGGCATGTGACGAAAAGTTTAATTAGTGTTGGTTTATACGTTGAATGTATTCATTTTACGCTATTTATTGTAACTTCAGAAGGTTCTTGCTAAAAGAAGAATTCCTGTATGTGAAATTAGAGATTTGTCTTAATGCGTTTCGGTGACAAAAGTTATGTTGTAAAAGCCTTCCATCATTGTTTCCTCCCCTTCTCTAATGAGTTATTCAAGAAACTGTGACTGACTTTTTTGGCAGTGAGCCAACATTTCTAACCTACCCCCTAAACAATTGCTCCGTTAAAAAGGGCAGTGTTCTTTGGTTTGGCCTGGGACCAGGTGCTTTTTATTGTTTTTATTTTGCTGTTTGAATTCGAGAAATGAAAGTTTTCTAATTGTCGTAAATTATTCGCTGTGTATTAAAGACCATGAAATCTTTCTAGAGTTATGCGTATATTTAACGCATTTATTGATTATATACAAATAGAATCGTTTATTTTTTTTTTTTTTTTTGGTTAACGCTCTTTTCTATTTAGTCCTATAAAAAGTCCTATATTTCTATTAGTCCTATACAATTCAAATATTACGGAGTCTTGTTTTTGGCAGTTTAAAACTCCTATGTCTGCTACGCAAATGATAAACCTCACATATGAGCATGAAAGAAAGATGCAAGCCTCTATTAGTTTTTCCTTTTAATTTTTATTTATATAGAGATAATCTTTTTTTGAAATTAAATTCAAATGAAAGATCAAACGTAGCATAAAACGAAACGTACGTTTTGAATTCATCTTATGACATTTTGAGTAGACTATTGTTTCGAAATCTATTTTGTTTTCCTTCTGTGGTGAATTCAGAATGAAAATTTTTCGAGGAAGTTCCCCCCAAATTTAACTTTTATTCTATTATTTTTCCACGCATTGTAAAGTTTTTGAAAAGCCAAGGAATTATGTTTTCTTAAGCATTGCTTATATCCTTCTCACTTGTTATAAAATAAGCAAATCCCATCCTTCCGTACAATGCTTATGTAATATTTGAAAGATCCCTTATAGATGTTTTTGCTTACGTAATCTGAAAATAAGATCGCACATAAAATTTTTTAAAGGCGCATGTTAAAAACTGAATTATGTAATAAGTTGATATGCAGTTGTCATGTGATATGTTTACGTAAGAATTAAAAAAAAAAAACGCTCATAAGCATAAGAGGATTTACTTATTTTTTCTTACAAGGAGGAATGTTGATTATAATTATTAATTGAACCAGCTTACGTAATATTTGAGTGTTCCAGACGTTGTGTTCAACGAAAATGGGTGTTGGGAGTCTTGTCAAAGCTTTTTTTTTCTGTCATGTTATATTTACAGATAATTAATTTAACTATATGTTGACACTTCGCTTAAATTGACATCTAATTATAACTTCGTGGCAAGCGGAAATACCTTGAATACTTTTTGGGTTATATTTTATTTCTCTGTTCACCTTTCGACTTTTAGGCTTTGTTTTATTATTAAAACTAAAATTACATTTTTTTAATTTTCTCCGAATTGATTTTAGTAATGCTGATTTTATTCTAAATAATAACGCTAACTTTCTTGCACATAAATTTGGCTGAAGTAAGCGTCCTATGCCCATCAAAGTGGCTTTAAAAATTCTTCAAGTGTAAAAGAATTATTTTTCTGAAATAAATTTTGTATAAATTATTTTTTTATTAATTTATTTTGAAATTAATTAACAATAACAGCTTGTTTCAGGCGTTTGGTTGAGATTGTTACCTAACTGTTTGTTGCCATGCCGAAGAAATCGATTAGTTTTTTATTGTAACTAGACTGGTAACCATTTCTAACCTAAAAGAACATTTGTATAAAATTTTCCCATTTTATTCAGAAAAAAAATTTAAAGTTAGAAATAGAAAACCAATTTATTTATGCGCCATTTATAACATACTATTTTAATATGCGGGCGATCCTTATCAATATATCTACAGCAAAATTTATTTTATCTTTTAAGTCTGAAATCGAATATTCTTATTAATCATGAAAGCGATTATAATAACGTATTAGATTTATAGAAGCCTTATCGTCATTTCTTATTTAACTCAAAATCATAATAAATTTTTGCAGTTATCGAACTTACAGGAATCTAATTTCCGAATTCCTCCCTCTCACTTGATCCTATTACCAAATTCTCGCAATATTTCAATAAACGCAATTAAGTTTTGGAGTGGAAAAGAAAACGCCCACTTTTTACTTCGCCTCTTTTTATCTCTATCAGTCTTTTTCCAAACGATATTTTTTATTGTTTAATGTTCTTTTTTTTATTATTATTTTTAAAGAGCAGCGGGCTGTAGCTAATTATATTTCCGCTTGGGAATTGTCAGCAAACCGTAACCGTGTTATTAAACTGTTTGCCAAGAGAAGTTCCCCCGCCTTTCATGTTCAGAATTTTTTTCTTCTTTACTTTTTGTTCTTTTATGTCTGGAGCTTTTGTGTTGTATGCTTATAAGAACCCAGTAACTTCCATTGTTTGAGTTCGTGGAACACAGCAGGAAGCCGATGTTTCTTTTTTTACTGATAGAATTTTAAAAAGAATAACTAAGGATGATCTCCGCTTAAAACTTTATTGAATATAAGAATTATTTTGTTTGTTTTAGGAGTTGTAATTGTATTTTATGTTGTTATAACGTAACTTTTCCCTGTGAAATTCATCGAAGTTATTGACTGATTGTTGCGCAGGCACGCATTTGGAAGTAGCTTGTTTATTAAAACTGTCATTATTACTTTTTATGCAGTTTTGTGTCCAAGTTTTAATTACACAATTTAAACAATTTATTTCTTCCCGTTTTGATGAGTGTAGCTTAAAAATAATTTATTTTCGTGTACTTTATCAGGGGTCTGTCCAGACATTTTGTGAAAGGTCCGTTTTTCATGAAATTGTGAAAAAATTACTCACATTCTTTCAACCAGGGTCCGCTTTTATGAATTTGTGCAAATAGGGTCCGTTATTGCAAAAAAAAACTTTTTCAAGGAGTTTTTAAATTGTAAAGATATACAAGATTATGCTCAACACTGTAAAATTATAATTTAAAAAATTTATTTTTAAAAAATAAACAACAATTGCTGCTTCTAAATTAGAGATGCAACATACAAATATTTGGTATTTAGCCTATACTGCTGAACGCAGAATATTCATTTCGGACGAATAATGGAAGAATCGTCTGCCGAAGACAAAACTTAATTCGTTTACATCCATCTTTCTTGTTTTCTGCCCTGGAAAGGGTTTATTCGATTAACAAAATAATAATGAAGATAAACAAATTTGTGAAGGATCCGATTAAAAGAAAAATCATTTTGTGAAGGGTCCGTTTTTATGAAAAGATATTTTGTGAAGGGTCCGTTAACGGACCCAAATTTCTTCTAAACAGACCCCTGTTTATGTTCAAGCCTTGTTGTTAAAATCTAGTTGTTCGGATTCAAGTTGTAACTTAATAGTTCTACAGCATTGCATTTCTTGACACAAATCAGATTGTTGTTTCAAGTTCAAATCTTTTTTAAAGCAGGATTATTTATTCAATAGGCTCCAAGAATTTAAAACATCCTGTTCGCGTAGGGATGACTTTGAGAACTGAATTGCATTGTGGGTGACGTTGACGGTATTATTAGGACAACGCTATACCTCGGGAGAAATAGTTTATAGCAAAATTCTGTTTTACCTTTATTAGTATTTTAAAGTATAAACAAAGTCAGTTTTCAAAAAAGCTAAATTAAAATAAGTAAGCCACAAAGTTTCAAATGTTGGAAAAAAATATATTTTTCAGCATTTTTAAAAAAACTTTAATGAAGGTGGAAAAAAATTTATTCTTAAATTTCTTGACACACGAAAGCGGGACCTTATTTTCACATTTTCATTGAATTATGAATGGATTTTTTACGATTTCTAAAAGACAATCTTAAAAAGAAAAATATTAGTCTGTCAATGTGAGCCTACTGTTTCATTCATTTCGTTAATTTTGAGAAATAAATTCGTTACTACTATTTCTTTTAATTTAAAAAAAAGTGACCATTGTATTCCCCCCCCCCCATAGTCTTTATTATTATTTTGGTGTGGAGTGATGCTTTATATTAACAATAGTATCATCTTTGGTTTTTGCTAATTTAAATGGAAACAGCATTAACTTTAAATCTATTTAGAAGTGTTTAGAAGTAGGGGAAAGCAAAGATATTTATCAACAAACACACATTCAGTACATGTAGAGAAAGTTGTTAGAGCGAGAATTTTGGCGGTTAGCCATCGCGCTTATTCTTCGCCAAGCTTGCAAGATTTATCGAGTTTTTCACTTTTCTTTCTTTTTACCTATTCTGTAAATGTTTCGCCTTATCTTCTTCCTCTAACCACTATGATTCATTATAGTTAGCAGAGCTTACTTTTAGAATTGATATATTATTGAGATTTAGGTTAATAAAAAGCGAAAATCTTATTAAATTAATAAGGTATTTATCTGTGAATAGTGTTTCATTATTTATTTGTGACAACAGATTTTTTTTTAAAAAGAAATGCATCTTACAAATTCAAATGGTATTCGCAATCGCAACGCTTGATCACGCCTTCTAGGGAGTAGCATATTTTCAGGCTTTTATTTATTAAGTTTTTATTTAGTTCTATCAGAAACATTGTCAGAGTACAGGGGTCTGTTTAGAAGAAATTTGGGTCCTTTAACGGACTCTTCACAAAATATCTTTTCATAAAAACGGACCCCTCACAAAATGATTTTTCTTTTAATCGGACCCTTCACAAGTTTGTTTATCTTCATTATTGTTTTGTTAATCGAATAAACCCTTTCCGGGGCAGAAAACAGGAAAAATGGATGTAAACGAATTAAGTTTTGTCTTCCGCAGACGCATCTTCCTTTATTCGTCGGAAATGAATATTCTGCGTTCAGCAGTATAGGCTAAATACCAAATATTTGCATGTTGCATCTCTAATTTAGAAGCAGCAATTGCTGTTTATTTTTGAAAGTTTAATTTTTTTTAATTATAATTTTACAGTGTTGAGCATAATTTCGTATCTCTTTACAATTTAAAAACTTGAAAAATATTTTTGCAATAACCGGACCGTATTGGCACAAATTCATGAAAAAGAATGTGCCTTAACGTTTATTTTATGTTCACAAATTTTTCACAATTTTACAAAAAAACGGACCTTTTACGAAATGTCTGCACAGACCCCTGTTATTAAAAACCTTTGTAATATTAGAAGAACGAACAGCTGACACTAATTGTTTGATCTGATTCTCAACAGTTTTATTGCGTCGTTGACTGTGTTTATAACACTACCGCTTTAAAATATCCATAGAAAAAGTTTTGACAGCTCTCTAAAATATTGCCAAAACGAAAACAAGCTGTCAAGTTTTATTGTTAAATCGTAAAAATGTTTTCGAGAAAGCAGCTGGACGTAAAAAATATATCTAGAACTAAAATCTGCTACATCGGCCTAAGTTATATTATTGAATGGTTGTCGGTTGTTCATTTAGATTTTTTCCCTTCCTCTCTCGGCCGAACTATACTGTCAAAGCGGTAGAGACAGGGCGAGAAAAATCGAAATATTTTTATTCCTTTTTTTATTTAATTTTTACAAATTACAGGGGTCTGTTTAGAAGAAATTTGGGTCCGTTAACGGACCCTTCACAAAATATCTTTTCATGAAAACGGACCCTTCACAAAATATTTTAGCTTAAAAACGGACCCTTCACAAAATATTTTAACTTAAAAACGGACCCTTCACAAAATGATTTTTCTTTTAATCGAACCTTTTACAAATTTGTTTATCTTCGTTATTATTTTGTTAATCGAATAAACCCTTTCCAGGGCAGAAAACAAGAAAGATGGATGTAAACGAATTAAGTTTTGTCTTCGGCAGACGATTCTTCCATTATTCGTCCGAAATGAATATTCTGCGTTCAGCAGTATAGGCTAAATACCAAATATTTGTATGTTGCATCTCTAATTCAGAAGCAGCAATTGTTGTTTATTTTTGAAAATTTAATTTTTTTAATTATAATTTTACAGTGTTGAGTATTATCATGTATGTCTTTACAATTTAAAAACTCCTTGAAAAAGTTTTTTTTTTTTTTTTTTTTGCAATAACGGACCCTATTTGCACAAATTCGTAAAAGCGGACCCTGGTTGAAGGAATGTGAGTAATTTTTTCACAAATTTCACGAAAAACGGACCTTTCACAAAATGTCTGGACAGACCCCTGAATTAATTAATGTTGGATATTTACTCTGTTCGGGGGTATCTTTCAAAGCATGTAAAATTCAAGGCTGCCACCCAATCAAAGTTTGAAATACAAAGTGTATGATATTTTAGTTTCTCTATTTTTCTTACAAAGTGATGCCAATACAATTCTGCAATCAATAGTTTTTGATTAGTAGTTTTATATGTTTTATCTGTTTTTTGAAATTCTACTTTATCGTTCATAGATAGTTGTCAAATCACTTGTCTCGGAATCAATCGCGAAACAATTAACGTTATATTTTTTTTCAATTGCACGGCAGTATATAGCTACCTGATTTTACATTTTTGATGCAATTTTTTATGCAATTAACGTTAAAAAGAATTTTTAACGTCATCAAAATCGGTTATCATTGGTTTAAAGTGTAATAAAAATTAAGTTTAAAAAAATCTAAACATTGACAAACATGTAATTTTAAATTTCTCACTCAAAACCACTAAATGCTTTAATGTTTCGAGGAAAATTTCATATAGAAGTTCTAAAAATTATAAAGCTCCGTTTTTCCTATCTAAGAAAGAAACCCCTTTTATTTTCTACAGTTTTTACTGAAAGGTACTGTGCTGTCGAATACTACTATTATCATCATCTAAAGTTTGTTAAATGCAGGGTTGGGTTTTTGACGTCAAAAAGTGGTTTTTGACATGACAAGGGTATAATACTGGTTTAAACCGTCAAAAACCCGTCAAAAATGTCAAAAACTAAAGTTTGCCAAAAAAATATATAAACTTCAAAACTACCAACAGTTGCCATGCACTATATTGAAATTTAATTATACTATAGGTTATCAGCAGGTTTTAAAATATTTTTTAATTAAAATTAGGGTAAAATAACAGATTTAAAATCTCAGAAATTTATATTCAAATGCATGTGCAGAAAAATTTTGCACAAAATTTTTTTAAATATTTATATTTTGAAAAGAAAAATTTTTTTTTTTGATACTTAAGAAAATTAAAAGTTTATTACTATGCATTTTTGACATATAAGGAACATATAACTAATATTTATAAGGAACTTACAAGTTATGTTGTATAAATACAAACTTGATACAAGTGTATGAAAATTTTTTTTAATGTTATACCGAATATCTTTATTATCCAGATTGTTAATTTGAATTTAAAAGTAGTTATATTTGTGAATAATGATAAATATAATTCATATTGTTTATTATATTTATTTATAATTATTACACTTATCATTTTAAAACAATTTTTACCTCTTAATTTTTTTCCCCCACTTGTATTAAGAATACAAATAATGCATATCTTGAAAACAAGAAGTAATTATTCAACAGCTGAATATTTAGATATTCAACAAAACTATGTATATAGTATTCAGCAAAATGAAATTCACAAGTATTTGGATAAACTAAATTTTCAGCATAGTAAATGAATAGGCTGAATATACTGTAAATCGACACTAACTACTGTGTATTTAACAGAAAGCACTTAAATTTGTATTGTCTTATGTTAAAAAGATTATTAAGAAGATTTAAAAGAATATTAAAAAGATTTTTCTTTAAAAGATGTCTAATGTGCAAAACTGCTAATGTTTATCTTTAAAAATGTCTAATTTTTAGTATAATCTATACTATACACTAAATTTGGTTATAAATAAATTTCTTAATAATATCACTGCAGATTTTCAATAACACATGAAAAAGAATACATAATATTACAAAAGATGTGAGCTTTCAAAAGTACAAGATTTTGGTTACTATTCAAAATATAAGTGTTACTTCAAAATTTTAAATTTATTTTTTCTAGAACATATTTAGAAACACTATCCTTTATAAAAAATATATAAATTTTATGTATTAATTAAATTTCACATATGAATATAGGTTTTTGACATTTTCGACATTTTTGACAGTGAGGTTTTTGACGTGACGGTTTAAACCATGGTTTAAACTGTCAAAAACTGTCACATGTCAAAAACCTGCCAACCCTGGTTAAATGCAATAAAATAATATCAAGAAAACGCAAATAAGAAATTTAACCTAAAATCCAAGATGGCGAGGGTAAAGGCCTCTTTAAGTCATTGTCACCAAACTGAATTTCAAAACATGAATTTAATATGTTGCGTTCGTAACCGGTTCCTATAAGCAGATATGCAAATTTGTTCCAGACAGCGAATTAATATATTCACTTGGCATTCTTTTATGTATTATTCTTGATTTAGTAAATTCGATTTATAGGAGTTTTACTTACTACTGCTTCTAAATAATTAAAGGTTTGTGTGATACGCCACTTTGTTCTAAGCAGTGTTGAGCCTTTTAAAAAGTTGGCAAAATTGTCCTAAAATCTGCAAATTTTAATTTGTAGTTGTCTAGCGTTTTTTATAATATTTTCTCGATTATGGAGTATTTGGCATTGTTGTATTATGTACCAGGGGCTATTTCAAGAAGTTTTTGAGTTCTGTAAAGGACTTTTCACAAAACTTTATTTTAAAAACGTACTCTTTGCTAAATATTTTATCAAAATATGACACGTTACAATTTTTTTTTTTTGCATTATTAAAACATCCCTATCACAAAATTTTCTTTTGGAAAAAAAGTCTATTACTTCTTCAGTTCGTACCATTTAAAAACTCTTTAATTAACTTCTTTTTTTTTTGATAATTCTAATAAATATATATAACATTTACATAAATATCTTATTATATAAATTTTAAAAATATCTAATAAATTTTCTATAAAATTTACTCATTTTAAATAAAGATTTAAATACATATTTTTTAAAGTTTCTTTATTTTTAATGTTTTCAAAAATGAAAACAACCAGATTTTACGGTTATTTTAGATCCAGTAAATTAAGAGATTTTTCGCTGATTCACAAAAATGGGACCTTTCCGTGTGACCTTTCACAATAATTTCTGTTATTTTTCCCTAAACACAAACAGAAGCATAATTCCGCAAAATTATAAGTAAGTTTTTCACGATTCCATGAAAAAAAAGGACCTTTCACTAAAACTCTGGAATAACCCATGGTAACTTATTACTGTAATATCTAATAAATTTGAGTCGTTGAACCTCCTTTTCCCCTCTGGAGATATAACATTTCATTCCAAGCCTTATTTCTTGTGGCTATGATCAGTAAAAATAATTATGCTGCTTAACTCTTTCAGAAATTGTATGGGTTATTTCCGAATATGGATATTTCAAATTTGATTTATCTTTCAGAAAGAATAAAGTCATTGTAGTAATTGGTAAATGTTGACAACACGCATGACTAAAAATGATCTTCCTTAGATTTTCTATCGTTTGTTCTGCTTCATTACCTTGCCATGGAAAGAAAAGCTAAGTAATGATAGTTTTATTTTAACTCCATCCAATAGGTTTTGGCCCGCCTTTGCTTTAGATTTTGTTATTAGACAAGAGTTAGCAAGATTTTGACACGAGATTGTTTTTTGCATGATTTGGCAGTTTATTTCTGTTTTTTGCATGATTTGGCAGTTTATCTCTGTCATCGTGAGAGTTAAGTAATACCGTCATTACTCATTATTTAGAAGCTCAGTTTTGTGCGAAAACATTTCAGAACAGAAGTTTTTCATTGTTTTGATACGATTGATCTCAAGAATGGTGCGAAGTCAGAAGTAGGAAAAATAATACCTTAAGTTGGCCAATTTGAAGTCGACATTATTAACCCATTCCTTGCAGATGCTACATGTTAGGCAATATCTAGTCATTTATCAAAAATCCAGAATTCTGTTCATCGCTAAAGCAAACTTCGCGAATTAGTTAATTGGGAAAACAAACTAAATTAATTTTAGGAGTAAAAGGTTACTTATATAAATATAATTTAAAAAATTGCGTGGATTTACATTTAAAAAAAGGTATTGCTATGCTATGTTCACAAAGACTGACTTTTTGATTTGCAATAATATGTATATATATATATATATATATTTTTTTTTGGTTTGTAATATAATTTTTTAAAGAGAAGTTGGACGTCTGTCTTCTGTTTTTTTTTTTTTTTGCAAGGTTATTTATTATTTCGGTTCTGTTTTACGGTCATTATTAGTTTAGTGATAGATTTTTTTCGTAGAATTTTTTATATTAAACCTTTCAAACTCGTTAGAGATCATTTGTTACATGCAAAGATATTTTTTGTAACTACAGCCATGTTTTTTTTTCTTGTAAAGATCTAAAATTTTGGTAAAAATAATGACTAAAATATTAGTCATTTTATTTAGTCATCTTAAATTACAGCACATAGCCCTTCGTTTTTTACTTTCCATTCAATTTGATGTGTGATAATATAATTTTATTGTTTGCAAAATTGCATAATTCTAATACTTTTTGCATTCATCCTCTCATTTGAACTGCTAGTAAATATATTTGTATCTTCGATAAATGATATAAAAATTTTCATAATTAGAAACTTCGTATTTAAACACTGTTCTTTTCATTAAATCAGTAGTTTGTGGCTTGATTTAAATGCTGTTCTTTTCATTAAATCAGTAGTTCGTGGCTTGATTTAAATGCTGTTCTTTTCATTAAATCAGTTGTTCGTGGCTTGATGTAAATGTACTTGAAAATTGCTGAAAAAATCCTTTAGAAATAAACTAATCACTCTATTTGAATTTTTTTTTTTTTTTTTTTTTGATAAATTACTTGTTTAATAATAAAAAAAATCAGTTTGTTGATAAATTTTCGATATATTCAACTGACAAAAAAATAACAATGGTTATAAATTTTGTTTCTCGATTGCAAAATAAATTTCTTTTACTGATTTGAATTATTTTTATTTGTAGCGAAAAATTATTTAACTTGTCATACTTACTTGCATTCGAAAATACCAATCGAAATTGGTGCAATTTACCACAAAGTCTGAATCTCTTACAATACCGGAACTTCTTGTTTTATTCATGTGATTTTATGTCTGTTGTATCCGCCACTGAGAATTTTGCCCACAGAACTGCGGAAATGCAATTATTTTTGCTTGAAGCGTTCTAGATAAGCTTAAGAACAAATGATTTTACTAATGAAATTTTCAAGCATGTTATGAAAACATCTGTAAGAGGAGTGGATTCTCCTTAGAATTTTGGAATTACCGTTTTGTTGATCAATTTCTACCTTCTTATTTCGTCTTTCACAGTTGTATGGTTTTGGTCATGAACTTGTTTTTTATTATTGCCCTGGGATCATTGTCCTCTGTCATTACTCATCACTGGAAAGAGAAAAAAAAAAAGATAATGACTGTTTCTTTGTGGAGTTGTAATGTTTCTTCATTGCTGATAGGCTACTTCTCGTGAAGGTAATTGGTGAATTATTTTGTGCGAATAATATTAATTATTCTTTTAGGGTGTTTTCGCACAGCTTAGTGGTTTTATTATAATTTCTTTTACAGCTTCCAGTGCTTATACAACAAGCTGTGATAAATAGATTAGCTATTTGTGCGTTATGTTAGTAAAAGGAACGCTAAGTCCTTAATTTTTCTGCATCACTATTACTTGACAGGAACAATTTTTTCAATCTTAAAAAAATATTTAAACGAAAGTCATTTTTTTATCACCTAGAATGAGACCATGCATTGAGGTTAGAGCATTTTAGAGAGACTAACTTTGTGGCATAACGTAATATTTAGCATGATTGGCCCACAATTGAATATGTAATGCGTGCCTAACAGCGAAATATAAGAATTTGTTTTAATAATTTCCCCCAAATTTAAGTCCTTAAATTTTTCAAAAAAAAAGTCCTAAATTTTTGCTTTGTTTAAACAGTGGGAACCCTGACGTAGTAAATTACACGCACTTATTAAAGTTTAACGTTCTAACGCTGAAAAATGCCAATTATAGCATTTAAATTAAGTTAATTATTCGGCAAATTAAATTTCATTTACACTAAGCTAATTTTATTTAAAACCCTTTTTTAATTACTATGATGCTACTGCAACAAAAACGTTCGGTCGTTGTTGATCATTGCCTATGGCGCCATTCCACAAAATATTCTGGCAAGCGCCTATTATGATTGTGTGTGTGTTGTTTTGCATTTATCTTGATCGTTTTTATGCGGATTTATTTAAACGGTGGAAGATTATGTTTCAGCATCGTAGTTATAAATATTGTATTGTTGAAAACATTGTAAATATTGCTGTGTTGTTCAAGCTCTAGGATCGAATTTCTCGAAAAATATTTGCTTTGCCTTTAGTTGAATTTGCTCGAAAACTATGGTGTGCAGCTGGGGAGAGATGAAAACAAAAATATAAAACTTTTATTTTCTTAGTTATTTTTATATTTGTTATATTTTTATAAATATTTTTATTTGGCAAAAAAATAAAAAAAAGATAGCGTCTTTGATTTTTCTTTTTTCGAAAAAAAATGTAAATTGTTATTCTTTATATTGTTGTAGTCTGCAGATAATGATTGAATAATACGTTCCTTGAATGGTAATACGTTCCGATAAAACGCTATTTTGTTATATTAAAAGTAAAAGAGAAAGACAAGTAAAATTAATTTGATGTTTTTTTTTCCTTTCTTTTCTGTAATGTTTTTCAGTGAATAATGATAATGCTATTTGAATTCATTCGCTTGCATTATATATTAAAGCAATTTTTATTGCAATAATATAGTTTGTGAAATGTACTATTGTTATGATTTATTTTTAATAGCATTTCGATTTTAGATGTATTTAATAATAGTTAAAATCCTTGAAAAAGTTTTTTTTTTGCAATAACGGACCCTATTTGCACAAATTCATAAAAGCGGACCCTGGTTGAAAGAATGTGAGTAATTTTTTCACAATTTCACGAAAAACGGACCTTTCACAAAATGTCTGGACAGACCCCTGCTGACAAAATATTCGAAGTTTATTTCAGACCAAGACTAACAAGTTACCAATCTTTAAAAATAAGATGTTTTGTACCTTAATTATTACATATTTTTTTGATTACAATCAAGATTTTATACAGTTTTCTGCCCTCTTCTCTATCTATATCTATGTACGTATATATATTTTCACACACACGATTTAAAATGTTCGGATGGATATATAAACAAATAGTGTACTAGTATCGACGCTTCCAATATATTGCATCACTTTGGCACTACGCTAAAATGATATTCTATAGTGGACAAATTGAAGCTGTTATGTACTTACACTTAGTTTTTATTTATTTTGGAAATATATTTTCATGACCGTATAATAGTATTTGAACGGAGGTCGTGAAAATAAATTATATACAGTGAAACCTCTCGGGAACGACCATTCTCTCTGTTCCACAGTAAAGTGATCGTTAATGGGGGTTGTTCGTTTTAAGGGGTTACCTCCATTGACTTCGAAATGCTATCGAAGGTACATGATTTTTCGAATGCTATTTTAATTTTACTCAGTGTCATTTTCTCAAGACATAAATGCCTCATGAAAACCGACCGGATCGATGAAAACTTAAGCTTCAATAAAAATCATCCCTACTGACATAATTATATGTAAAAAAATATTTACCGATTATGAAGATAAGAACTATTTTAAATAATCCAGGAGTCTGTCCAGATATTTTGTGAAAGGTCCGTTTTTGTAAAATTGTGAAAAAATTACTCGTAATTTGTGAATATAAAATAAACGTTAAGTCACATTCTTTCAACCAGGGTCCTGCTTTTGTGAATTTGTGCAAATAGGGTCCGTTACTGCAAAAAAACTTTTTCAAGGAGTTTTTAAATTGTAAATCGATACAAGATTATGCTCAACACTGTAAAATTATAATTGAAAAATAAACAGCAATTGCTGCTTCTAAATTAGAGATGCAACATACAAATATTTGGTATATAACCTATACTGCTGAACGCAGAATATTTATTTCGGACGAATAAAGGAAGAAGCGTCTGCCGAAGACAAAACTTAGTTCGTTTCATCTGTCTTTCTTCCCCCCGCCCTTCCTGAGAAGGGTTTATTTGATTAACAAAACAGTAATGAAGATAGACAAATTTGTGAAGGGTCCGATTAAAAGATAAATTATTTTGTGAAAGGTCCGTTTTTAAGTTAAAATATTTTGTGAGGGGTCAGTTAACGGACCTAAATGTCTTCTAAACATCTAAACAGACTCCTGTAAACAATTATATTTTTCGTTTTAGTTTGCATTTAATTTTATGTATTAAAAATTGACTTGTTTGAGATGCTTAGTTTTTTCTTTAAAAAAAAAGTTATTTTTTTAAATTAAATTATCAACTCTAAAAATAAATCATTGATAGCAACGTCTTTAGCTCACTCTGACTGTAACATGAAGTTAAGAATCTTTATAAGATTGTCATTAAGAACTCTGTAAATAAGAGCCTCACACAATTATTTAGAAGGCATTCCACTTATTTGTTTAGTTAAAAAAAATTTTGTCTTGATATTTTTTCGTGTTTCCTTAGTTAACCGCATTTGGTGCAAAGGTTTGATGGTCACTGAGAGAGGTTTTGATGGTTAAGGTTTTCTTCAACACAAAGTCTATGGAAAAAAATTCCGTGCTTCCCAGAAGTGTCGTTACATAGAGATGGTCTTTCCCAGATGTTTCACCATATCATAATATGTAATGAGAATAATACACTATATGTAATCGAGGATAATTTACGATATGTAGTCGAGGATAATCACGATATGTAATCGAGAATAATAGCTCTGTATTTTTTTAAGAGATAAAAATGGTAAATTCAATGGTCTATTCAATGATATTGATTATAGTTCGCTTGAATAGAATGTTTCTTTCTTTCATTTTTTTTCCCCAAATATATTTTGCATTTTAACAAAGTGGTCAAAATTAACAACTATAAATTAAATCTCAAGTTTCGTAATATACATTTCTAAATAATCGAAATTATAAATATAGCTTTATTTATTTAATTAGTTTGAATTGATTGATTTTAAATTTGTAGATTCAAGTTCGATTCCATGAAATGTGCCCGCCCACAAAGAATACAACGGATTTTTAATATTAATTTAAAACTTCGTATTTTGTGAATTTTTAAGTCAATTTTTGAATCGTTTGCGCCATTCCTATTAGACGAATCATATCCCCATCCCAATCGAAACATATTCTTATTGATTGTTATCTGTAACTGATTGATCATTGATTGATTTTCAGTGGATAGGTAAGTGCAGTAACTTCAGTTTAGACATCTCTATTGCTTAAAGTTAATTATTTTTTGTCTATCTGCTTTTTAACTATAAGTCTGTTGAAACTTATTTTCTTTGTTTTATTTATTGTTAGCCTATGATTTCATAATCTATTTGTTCCGTAATAGAATTAAACACTTTTACTGATTATAAATAAAATTCCGTGCTTATGCATCTTAATTTTTATTTTTTAACTATTGCAATGGATTTTATTCCAAGTCAACCAGATTGGAGAATAAGAGAACTTTTTGTCAATGAGTTAGCTGTTTCGTTGAAATACCCATTTTACATCCTGTGAACTTCTCAAGAAGTCTAGCAAAAATTTTATTATGTACCCTCACCTTTGTCAAAGGAAATCCGAAGGAAGAGATAAAAACTGCAGCTGTTTCAAGTCGATAAAACTCTTCGTTGATCGAGGAGTTCTTCCTGGGAAATGAAACTCGTTTAACCTAGTATCGACTATTCTTGCCTGGTTTCTTTTCCCTCATTCAGCTAGCTGTCTTGTCGAACTTGTGTAGTTTTTCTGTTGCCGGCTCTTTTTTTTTCCTTCCCCCCCTCTCCTTTAGTTTGACGTTTTGTTCTTATTTATATCTCAAGTTTTCAAAGTGCGTGTAGCACTTTTAAAAACTACTTAAAATGTTTCTTTTTCTTTTTGTTGGTGACTGTTAATTACGTTTTCAAAAAGCTATGTGATGTATGGCCGTGTAATTGTTTCGCATGGATAATGAAACTAGTTTTTATCTCTTGATTTTGTTGATTGAGTTTGGCTTATTTATGTGTTAAACGTCATTAACCCATATCAATTACGTATGCACTCAAGTGTGCTGTCCAACAATTAACCTTGCTATTAGTTTTGATTTTAAACCGGTGTTATATTGAACTTTATAGCATGTGTTCCAGTAATAATAGAATTATTAATGTGACCAAAGATATTTTTGTTTGCATTTGATTTATTCGTAAATATGCGTGAGTAGAACAATTTGTACATTTTTTTTTAAGTTCTTTTGTATCTATGTACGGTTTTGAATGATTGCCAGTTGTGGTGTTTGTGCTATTGTTTTTGTCTGTTCTAAAAGTTATCTGATTGGGCTCGAGCTTTTGGTAAAGCTTGTTAACTTTTAACTATTTAAATTGAAAATGTTTCAATAAGGCACTGCGTAAAATTGTTAATGTTTCTGTAAATTTTTGATAGGCGAAGATTTACTTGTGTACTTGTACATATAAAAATGATCCGTGTTAATTTAAATTACTCGTAATTTCGTAGATTAAATTCGTAGTATATTTGTAGTTAGTAATATATTTAGTAGACAAATTAAAAAATTATTTAATTTGAGAAATACAGCTCTTCCGTGATCATTATTTGCTCTATTTATTCGTCATTAAATGACGAAAAGTTGCGGTTGTTTGATTAATCAATGTGCATTTAATTGTTCATTTTCGCAATTAAACTTACTATAAATATTAAAAATTTATATACATTATATCATTACAAAAACGCAACCTCTGGAAATAACTGAAAAAATTTAAGTTGAACAGCAATTTCAAGATTTTTGATATTAATCGTTAAGATTTGATGTATGAATTCTATTTATTTTCATTAGTTTTGTGTATGGATACTCAAGTTTTTCAATTAAATATAAAACGAACTATTATAGAAATAGCGCTAAAAATCTTAAGTAAATGCTCCGTATCCAAGAATACAAATTACGTATGTTTGTTTCGAATGCAATATAAATCTGACCAATTAATTATTGTTTATTTATAGCGTTCGTTTAACAAAGAAGCTAGTCTTGTTTTTTTTTCATTGTGTGAAACAGATTTTAGAACCAATTTTATGTGAATTGCGGTATAATGTTATTACGTTGCCGCTTCAATTCTCTGCTCTCTCTATAAGTGTGGTGGAGTAAATTTCACAAAGTTTTCTATTTTTTGATTAAATTTTATTTTAAATATTAAATAAAGTTTTCTTTTGCTAAGATTTTTTTTTCATTATTTGTAATATTGTATCTAATTTAATCATTCAGTTTAACTTATATCTAAACACTACCGTAGTAAATACTATTCAGAAGAAAATTTTGCGAATTTGCGGACTAGTGAGAGAAAAAGTGCAATTGTTCTTGTTACGGTTAACTACTCTAAAAAATGCAATTGCCATATTTTGTGTGTGTTTTTTTTTTTTTTTTTTTTTTTTTTTTTGTATTGTAAATTTCGAAGTTTAGTTTTCCGGGTGCCAGGCGTAAGCCCGTTTGGCTTTTGAAATCCGTTGTCTACAATGTAAATAGTCATGCGCTCAGACTATTTTTCATTTTTAGCTTTCTTTGCCCTATAGTTTAAATAGCTACCTGTGTTCGGTATTTGATAGATTTCTGAAATAATTTAAGCCATTTTTACAGTGTTTCTTGGAGTTTTAGAAACTTCAAGGAGTGACAATATTTTGGCTAATTGATGCACGATTACCTGCCTTAGCATATTTTTATTCAGAGCTTCGTTCTTTCAGTGCAATTCAATCAAGAGGCCTTTCCTTTCCTAACTGAACTATCAAAGGGATGGAGACTGAAAAGGAAAATTCTATCTTCTCTATTTAATTTTCTCATCAAAATTGATGTAAGTGAATTTTGTTATCCCGAAAAACCATCGACATTTTAGTTTCATTCGTAAACGATTTTGACGATGTTTTAAGGAATGTAAATCTCTTACGGAGGTCTGAATATTCTCATACCCTTCAACATTAGGTTTTCTAGCTCGAAATGTTTTTTCAAGTGTTATCAGAAATTTTTTAAACAATAGAATTTATATAAAACTTTTTCAGCCTTTATTATCATTCAGCATTAGCATATTTACCGTTTGGCCTCCTAGCCTTTAATATATCTGTTTAAAGTATTTATTTGTAATAATTAAGAACCTTTTTTGAATTCTAATTTATTAAGACATTCACGTATACCCTTATTATGCATTACTTCATTCTAGGAAAAGTAATTTTTGAAACTATCTGATTTTTTTTGTTGTAGTTCGGGGTTTCTATCTCATCGCGTAGTTCGGGGTTTCTATCTCATCCATACTACTTAATTTATAACTACTGTCATGCCTGTTAAGAAATGATTTTTTTTTTCAATAGAAATAAAGAGATTTTAGTTAAGCGTGAATAAAAATTCAAATTTCTTATGCTTTAAAAACATACTGACATATGCTTTAAAAACATACTGACTTAAATTATATTTTGACGGATAATAATGCTTTAATAGTTAATGTGCAGATATAGTTAATATGCTTGTTTTCAGTCCTTGGGACTGAAATCAGTCTTGAGAAAAATCAGTGGACTAAACTCCATCAATATCTCTCTTTCATTTGTTTACTTAAATTTCTTTTTCTCATCAGAAATGTAACATATTTTTTCTGATAAAAAAAATTACATTTTAATTACAAATTTTTTTTCTCACAATTATTGCGATATGATCAAATGTCACGCAGCAAGTGGGATTTGTACTATTGCTGTATCTAAATCTGCTTAGGTTAGCATTCCCTTCCCCCAACGTATTTGCATACTGACTGAAGTTAAATCATGTTTTTTTTTTAAATTATAGTTCTTGGACGAAATAATGAAGTGAAGACTGAATCAAGATATGAATGGTTTCATGAAAAATTTAGTGGCTTTATTATTAAGCTTATAAGTGTAAAAGGATATGTAAGATTAACTGCTATTTTTGTTATATTTACTAAAAAATTAATCAAAGAAGAAAATGTTAATGAAACCAAATGATTGATTAATTATGTAGGCCATTATTCACGGAGAGTAAATTTTGGTGTCAGTGAGTTATAAATTTCTGAAAATTCCTGTAAACAGCGCTGTACCTTATTGGTTTGTCTAGAAATAGATTCATTCTTGAATTTTTGGCGCCTATGCGAGTTAACTGCCTTCAATATTCAAATAAATTATGGGAATTGAAAAACAAAAATATTACTTAATCAGGGGTCTGTTTAGAAGAAATTTGCGTTGGTTAACATAATAGCATAATCTTGTATGTCTTTAAAATTTAAAAATACCTTGAAAATTTTTTTGCTATAACCGGACCCTATTTGCACAAATTCATAAAAGCGGGACGGGACCTTGATTGAAAGAGTGCGACTTAACGTTTATTTTATATTCACAAATTACGAGTAATTTTTTCACAATTTTACAAAAACGGACCTTTCACGAAATGTCTGGACAGACCCCTGAGGTGGTAAAAATTTTTAATAATTTCCGTCAAAAAAAATGTGATACGTAAAATACAATAATTTGCTGCTCTTTTCGTTATAATAACGCTAATCTATTGCTGATTTTTTTTAATAATTACCTAATAGCCAGATGTTAGCGTCAGTTCGTTGAATGATATATTGACATTGGTGGTACTGACATATCTTAATATTTCGTGCTAATCATAACTTGAAAATATTTTTGCTTTATTACCCAATATAGTAACGTGCCATAGGAAAATAAAATTTATCGTTTAAAATATGTAAATTTGGTAGATAATAAATAAAAAAAAGTTTATAAATCAGTTTTTTATGCAAGTTATAGCTGTTTATTATATATCATATTTGAATGCACTAAATTAGCCATCAACAGAACAGACTTTAAATCCAAATAATGTTTAGGGTACCTCGATTTATCTTAATATATTATTTAATTGCATTTTTTATAATTTGATCAAAGGCGGCATGTTAAGAGAAGTAATCAACGTAAATCAGTTTTATCATAACCAATATACAGTTATTGTGTTTTAAATATAAAGTACTAAGATATTTTTTCGATTCATAGCAATTTTTTTAACGTTTTGTTTATTTATTTTTGCTATTTTTTACAAGTTTCTAACAGTGTACGTGTAATGAAATAATAAAAAAACGTTTTTAGTTATCCATTCAATATTTTTAGATTAGGAAAATTTAATATTTTATCGATTTTTTTTTTTAAAAATTAAATTTAGCTAGTTATTTTTATTCTTATTTAAGGGAGTATTGAAAAGTTGCAATATTCTGCTGATTCATGGTATATATATAGCTTTTTATAAGGGGTATAAATACCACGATTGACAATACGGTCAATTCGCTATAACTCGAAGTTCGATAAGTCGAATATTACTATAACTCGATTTTTTTTATGAGGGCCCGACCCTTTTATCTTCAATTTCATGTTAATTATTCTCGATTACTCGAATTTTACTCCCTTTAACTCGATTTTTTTTGGATCTTTTAAAGCAAGAAAAAAAAACCTAGGAGCTGATATCTTGCCCCTTCCTTTGCAACAAACACACACAGTCTTTCGCACTCTTCATGGAGAAGCTAAAGCTGTCCCTCTTGAAGTATGTGAACAGTGGTTAAATGAAACATTACCAAATTTACTTCAAGCTTACAGTTAAAATGATGCTTTCAATATTGATGAAATGGGTTTATTTTTTAAATGTCTTTCAAATAAGACTATTATGTTTAAGGATAAAAACTGCTCAGGGGGTAAAATTAGCAAGAAACATTTTACTGTCTTAGTTAAAGGAAATGCGTCTGGGACAGAGAAATTGCCCTTACTTGTTATCGGAAAATACCGAAATCCCCGATGTTTCAAGAATGTAAAAACGTATCCTTTGGATTACAAGTCTAACAAAAAGTTTTGGATGACATCAGTTTTATTTGAAGACTATGTAAGAAAATTGGATCGGAAATTCTTCGCTAAAAAAAGAAAAGTGATACTCTTTATGTATAAATGCACAGCGCATAGTGATCTACCTAATTTGAAAGCAGTAAACTTGCAGTTTCTCCCGCCAAACACAACAGCAAAGTTGCAGTCGATAGACCAGGGTATCATAAAGTGCTTAAACAGTCTTATCGTAAATATTCTGTCAGAAAAATGATCTTAAATATTGTAAGCATTTGGAAGATTTGTAATTGATAAGCATTAATTAAATAATCCGACAATATTTTGAAAGTCCAAACCGAAGCAAACGGTTAGTCGAACTTCCGATATGTCGAAGTTTTTCGTCAGTCCCATCAGATTCGAGTTATCGCGAATTCACTGTATTTAGCTGTACCTAAGTGGCATGTGTTAATTTGCTTCCGGCGGTTTTTGTGCCCTTTTTTAAATAAAATTTATAAAAACGACAAAACCCATTCTTTCAAATAAAACACACGTATAATATTTCAAGCGTTTATAGCAAACATAAAAGTTAATGTTCTTTTTAAATGTAATCAAGCGCTTGAACTAAAAAAATGTTTTAAAACCATTTGAGTACTATGACTGTTGTAATTGTTCCTATTGAATGCCCTTTGCTAAGGTATATAATTTTTCGATAAAAAAAATTCCTTTTATCTTGTCCACAGAAGTTACGTAGGCCACAAAGATTATTTTGAAGATTTTTTTTCTTTCAAAATAATAATAAATGACAAAAATGGCAGAGTGTCAAAACAATTAGCATGCAACACTGACTTGAGCAACGACTCATGACTCAACCAGTTCTGTTAGAGAAAGAACAATGGAAATCGAACAAAACACTCAACCCTACGAAAGAAAGAATTTCCTTTCGAAAAAAATTTCGAATGTTCCCCCCACCTTTTTTTTATTATTTATTTATTATTATTATTATTTATTTATTGTTTTTTTTTAGGCGTGAATTATATTTCGTTAAACTTAACTACCCCATTTATTTTTTCCAGCTAATAAATTAACTACTAAAATTTTTATCAAGAGAATCGGACAATATAACGAATACTCAGTGTTCCCAATCAAAATATAATTTGTGAAAATAATATTTTTTCTTTTCTTTTAACTCTGTTTAAATTTTGATCATTTTACCCCTCCCCCCCTGTAATTGTAATATTTTCTAACTCTTACTGAAGTAAAGCATAGAAATTCTCGGTCCTCCATCTCAGCTTAGTTCTCTAAGAATGTGTAGAGATTTATCTCTAGAAATTTGAAATAAGAGCAAAATATCTCCGGTTGACAGTAGCTCAATATTTTGCATCAGGATTATGTTTTTATCCTCCCATCTCGAAAGTTCTACATAATCTACCCGATTATGCCAGGTGATAACCAGGAGGAATGTCGGAAAATCTTAATCGTCGCGTATATATATACTCATTTTGAACTTAAGAGTAAATGTATTAAATTAGCTACTAGTTATTAAGAAAAAAGTTCCCTATTTTAATAAGAACAGAGAAAAACCTCGCTACATCAAAAAAAAAATTTTTTTTAACCGTTAGCCCTTTAGTCGTTAAACAGCCGACCCAATTTTGGATTTGACTACTAATGTTCAACTCCGTGGCATTGTAATTTTGAGCCCAATTCAGAAGACAAAGGCACTCTGAATTGAGTATAGGGAGAAAATTGCCTCCGCGAACTTTCTGATGGAGCTAACCCGTATTTGTGTTACATGGAGAGGAAAACTTCGCGCGATTAGCCTGACGGCACAAGGCCTCTAACCCATGATCCGTCTACCAACGTCAGCTCTGTGATCGGTGCGAGCAAGGTGCAGAATTCGTATCGACCAGTCATCGCTGAGATTCCAACTCGGTTAACTTCATGAGCTTACGAAATAAAAGCTGGTAATTTTTCGAATTTGCCTGGCTTGTTTGATTAAGCCAGGGTTTCTTAACCTGTGGTTCATGAACCCCTAAGGGGTCCATGAGTTATAATTTGGGGGTCCGCTGACTACTAATTTTTAAAACGTTTGAAAGCCTACCCATTGCTTGTAAAGCGAGCTATGTCAGCTATAATTCCGTTTGCTACAGTGTATCTTTGCGAAGCGGGATTTTCCACAATTGTAACAATAAAAACATAACATCGAAATCGATTGAATGTTGAACATGATATGCGCGTTGCTTTGTCGAAAACCATCCCCCAATGCAATTTATTAATTAAGGAAAAGCAGCAGCAACCTTCACATTAAAAATTTTAATTTAAAAAATTTTGTATACTATTAAAATAATAAAATTATATGTTTTCTAATAATTGATGTTTTTTGCAATTATTTTTTTCACAGGGGAGTGGTCCGTGACTTCTTAAAAATTTTTAAAAGGGGTCCATTATATCAAAAAGGTTAAGGAACACTGGATTAAGCAGTTGGTTAACTACGATGCTTCGTGATTAGTATTCAGTTTACAAATATCACACAATCGATATTATTTTTTATAGGGATAGCTATGATGCGTTTTTACGATGTCTTCGTAAGCCGTAGGTTAATTGGATTACCCAGCACTTTTCAAACTGCATTTGTTAGACTTATTACAGTAGGCCCTTTTAGACGAAGTGCAAAAGTGACCTCGGCTGTTTGGAAATAGCCTAAATATTCGAATTAGCTCATGATATTTATATATCATTGTATATTAAAATACAAATATTACCTTCCGATTCGCGGTGACTTAGTGCATAAAGCTTTTGCCTCCCAAGGAAATGACGCGTGTTCGAATCCTAGCGATGGTTCGTTGAAACAAATTCTTTTATTCGCACCGATCACAGTGCTGACATAAAATGTCCTCAGTGATAGACGGATCATGGGCATGGGTCTGTTTAGAAGAAATTTGGGTCCGTTAACGGACCCTTCACAAGATATCTTTTCATAAAAACGGACCCTTCACAAAATATTTTAACTTAAAAACGGACCCTTCACAAAATGATTTTTCTTTTAATCGGACCCTTCTTCATTATTATTTTGTTAATCGAATAAGCCCTTTCCAGGGCAGAAAACAAGAAAGATGGATGTAAACGAATTAAGTTTTGTCTTCGGCAGACGATTCTTCCATTATTCGTCCAAACTGAATATTCTGCGTTCAGCAGTATATGCTAATTTAGAAGGAGCAATTGTTGTTTATTTTTTACAATTTAATTTTTTTAATTTCAATTTTACAGTGTTGAGCATAATCTTGTATGTCTGTACAATTTAAAAACTCCTTGAAAAATTATTATTTTTTTTTTTTTTTTTGCAATAACGGAGCCTATTTGCACAAATTCATAAAAGCGGACCCTGGTTGAAAGAATGTGAGTATTTTTTTCACAATTTCACGAAAAACGGACCTTTCACAAAATGTCTGGACAGACCCCTGATGGGCTAGAATCTCCTTGTTGTCAGGCTAACTTTGGAAGGTTTTCGTGGTATCCCTTTCCATGTAATGCAAATGCGGCTTAGTTCTATCAAGTTCAGGTTCAAAATTACACGCCATCGAAACTTCACACCGTCAAAAATTCCAAGTCTAGTTTGCCCCAATGATCCAGAAGTTTTCTTGTCTTATAAGCTGTGCTCAAAATTACAAGGTTAGCAGTTGAATTAGTCATTAAGTCAAAATTGGGTCGTCTGCGCAACGTCGGTCATAAAATGAAAATCCTCTTCCAGATTTTTGTGCTCAAAATCATAATCATTCTCTCGTCTAACAATATTAACGTGCAGTTTGTCTACTTTCAAGGGTTTAAAGATATTCGTCTTAAATATTTACTGAATTCACGTTGCTTATTTTTTGTTTTGGTTTCTTTCGCGTGTTTTTAAATAACTCGTGATTGATTTTTAAAAAAATTCATTATAGTGAGTATTTCTTTTTTCAATAAAAACTTTTTATTGCTCCTCTTACAATAGAATTTCAAAAACATTTTCTAGCATTAAAAAATAAATATTTTCCCAGAATATGATGTATCTTTGTACCTCCGTAAGTTTTTTAATTTTAAATTATTTTCCGTTAATTAACGAGTTATGCTACACCAGCTATGAATTTAAACTGTATACTCGATATATTTATATACTAGTTAGAAAAATTAACTGTATAAGTGAGGATGAATGCAGGGGTCTGTCCAGACATTTTGTAAAAGGTCCGTTTTTCGTGAAATAGTGAAAAAATTACTCACATTCTTTCAACCAGGGTCCGCTTTTATGAATTTGCAAATAGGGTTCGTTATTGCAAAAAAAAAACTTTTTCAAGCAGTTTTTAAATTGTAGAGACATACAAGATTATACTCAACACTGTAAAATTATAATTAAAAAAATTAAATTTTAAAAAATAAACAACAATTGCTGCTTTTAAATTAGAGATGCAACATACAAATATTTGGTATTTAGCCTATACTGCTGAACGCAGGATATTAATTTCGGACGAATAATGGAAGAATCGTCTGCCGACGACAAAACTTATTCGTTTACATCCATCTTTCTTGTTTTCTGCCCTGGAAAGGGTTTATTCGATTAACAAAATAATAATGAAGATAAACAAATTTGTGAAGGGTCCGATTAAAAGAAAAATCATTTTGTGAAGTGTCCGTTTTTAAGTTAAAATATTTTGTGAAGTGTCCGTTTTTAAGTTAAAATATTTTGTGAAGGGTCCGTTTTTAAGTTAAAATATTTTGTGAAGGGTCCGTTTTCATGAAAATATATTTTGTGAAGGGTCCGTTAACGGACCCAAATTTCTTCTAAACAGACCCCTGGAATGAAAATAAGTAACATTAAAGTAAAATAGGTTAATTATAAGTTACCCAAATTTTTACTGAAATAATTAAAAGTACTAATGAATTTTCAGAATGGCTAGTTATAAAAATTCATTTTTTATGCTATTAGTTGATTTTTTTAAAATTTCTTGCGTAATTTTCGGAGGACTTTAATCGTAAGTAATTATTTTTTAGAGCTTTTGAAAAATTACCTCAGAGTAAAAAGTGGTGACTCACATCTTTGTAGTTTAGAAATCAACAAATTTGTAGTAAACTCAACTAAGCTTTTTTTATTTTATTTTTATTTTATAAACAGATTCGATGAGTCAACACAGTTTTGAATTAAACATTACTTGAACAGAATATATACTATGGCTAAATATAATTATTTAGAGTTGGGAAGTGAAATTTTTATAAGATTTGAAGTATTTTTATTGATAAGGTTTTAAATCAGTCAAATAACAGTCCTATAATATATTAGGTACATTTCGTCTATGTATAGAATGTATTCAAACGAATACATTCTATATCAATCGAATAGTAGTGCTAAAATATATTATGCGCATTTTATCAATGTATGGAATGTATTCCTCACATAAGCTAGACTATTATTTAATTAATCGTGTCGTGATTTGTAAACATTTGTAGTGCAATTGTAAGTTTTTTTACGCAAAATGTCGCCAAGATAACAAAATATTTCTTAATATTATTACTAACACGTAAAGAAATATTATTATAATATTTTTTTAAATTTTGGCAATTTGATGTAAACAAGCAAATTCGTAACTTAACTACAAAAAAGTATTTGGGTTTTTAAAAGAAATGTGTAAAATATTTTTGACATGAGTTTTTAAATCTTAAGTTATTTTCACTAATCTATGAGCTATCAGACAATACCGGGCTTATGGTCGGGGTGGCTAGGTATATTAAAGGTGTAACTTTACAGGCGATATCTTTATATTCAGAACTCCAAACGATAGTGAGTTTTGAAGTTCTATATATCTGCAACTCAAATTTACTGACACTATTATAATTTTATAGCGTCCGTGGCAACATTGTAAAAATAACTGTTGAATTTTAGCCTTTAAGACTAATTTAATAAAATATACCAAGTGATTTAAATAACTTAATTTTTCATTAAAGTTTTGGACATTACTACATTGTTTTAAAAATCTCAATTTAATATTTCATTATACATTTTAGTTTTAAAGTTTTTAGTTTAAATTATAAGATAAAATTTGTTTCGTTTTATATCTGTCTATGCATTGCGGTGGTGTTAAATGTAGTTTATTTTTAAACTGCTTTTCAAATTATAAAATTTTTGTTTTTCACTATTATTCCATGCGCACTCTATAAATCATTTTCACTAACGTTCGGACTTATATGAATTTCACCATTTGTTCTAATTGGTTTGCAATTTTTTTTCTTTAAAATTTACGCTCTTGGGATGCCTCCCAATGATATGACTCAGGCTCGAATCCCAGCGGTGGCTAGTTAATACTAGTTCTCATCGACAACATTGCTGACATAAAATATCCTCAGTAGTTGACGAGTCATAGATTTAAATCCCCATGCAATCTTAGAGGTTTTCGTTGACCATGTAACGCAAATGCTAGTTAGTTTCATCAAAAAAGTTTACCATGAAGGCCTGATTTGAACATTGATAGTTGTAAATTCAAAATAGGGTTGACTGTTTAACGAGATAATGAAAAATAAAATTATTTACTTTAATTTTTGGAGCGCAGTTGTGGAATCCAGTTTTTCTATTTAAATAAATAACTATAAAGGAATAAAAAAGAGTTCGAAATTTATAAGTATGAGTGTTTGTCCATCGAAAGTAACACATTTTCAAAATTAGCGAAGTACTAAGATCCTTTTTTATTGAACAGTTATTGTATGCATATTGTTTCAACACTTGATTCTGAGCATTTTGTAAAATAGCAGTCGGAAAATACGGCCATTAAAATGGAGGCCTAAAGCAGCTATTTCTAACATATAGTTAATTGTATTGTGAGCATAAAGGCATGAATGAGACTAAAAATTCGTCATTGTTCTTTTTTCTTTTATTGCAATCCCTCGGAAAGTACTTTTCTGTCATTTTCCACACCCCTCCGTACTTGTTTCGTTCAACATTTGTTTAGTAATTAAGTATCACTTTGACAGCACTACCTTTTTTTTTTTTTTAAATTAGAGAAAAAAATATTGGGTGTTTATATGCTTATTATAGTTTATGGTGTTATCATAGTTTATTTACGTCACGCTAGAGCT